>NW_027102997.1:260000-282500 GCF_036373705.1 Amia ocellicauda | reverse complement strand
GCAGCAAATGGGGGTAGACAGCCATGTGGTAGGACTGATCCAGGAGTCCGACAGAAATTGCGTCACTTCAATCGAGGTGGACGGCAAAAAGACTCCCGACATCCGCATATGTACGGGAGTCAAACAAGGTGACCCCATGTCTCCCCTGCTATTCAACCTGGCAATGGACCCCCTCATCACTAGCCTGGAAACGCACAGACAAGGATTTCTGTCGGAAGGAGGCCGTGTGACCACCCTTGCATTTGCTGACGACCTAGTGTTACTGAGCGACGGTTGGAAGGGCATGCTGCTTAACATCTCTATCCTCGAGTCCTTCTGCAAACTAACGGGCCTGAGGGCACAGGCCCGAAAGTGTCATGGCTTCCTAGTTACACCTACACACGACTCGTACACAATTAACAACTGTGTACCATGGGAGATCGGAGGGGCCAGTCTCCACATGATCAACCCAGATGAGTCGGAGAGATACCTGGGCGTGAAGGTGAACCCCTGGATAGGTATCTCGAAGCCTGACCTGACGGATCAGTTGCAGACATGGATCACGAGGATAGATGAGGCGCCACTGAAGCCCAGTCAGAAAGTGGCCATCCTCAATCAACATGCAGTACCTCGCCTCATGTACCTGGCCGATCATGCACAATGCAAACAAAACACCTTGAACGCCCTGGACTCCGAAGTTCGGAAAGCCATAAAGCTCTGGTTGCGCCTTCCTGCCTCGACCTGTAACGGCTTGCTTTACGCTCGTGCCAAAGATGGAGGGCTGGGAGCACTGAGGTTGGCAAAGCTGATCCCATCAATACAGGCGAGAAGAATGCACAGGATGGCGAACTCTACGGATGTTATTGTTCGCAGCCTGATGCAAACAAGGAAGGCGACTGAAGATTTCGAAAAGCTATGGATTAAGGCTGGTGGCACCGCCGATTCTGCACCAGACCTGTCCGAGCCAGTAACACCCATCGAAATCTTCTGTGAACCAGCAGCTTCGACTGGGTCAGAGAGGAGACCTCCTCCAAAACCCAAATACCCAGTCCCGTGTGACTGGAGACAGGAAGAGTTTTTGTCGTGGACAAAGCTGCCTGTACAGGGAGCGGGTATACAGCACTTTCAGAACGACACCATCAGCAATGCTTGGCTGACATCCCACCGGGGATTCAGGGAGCGACATTATATTGCTGCATTGCAACTGAGAGCAAATGTATACCCTACTCGAGAATCCCTCGGAAGAGGGAGAAGAGGCGCCCTTATAATGTGCAGGAAATGCTCCGCAAAATACGAATCCTGTTCGCACATATTGGGGCAATGCCCCAGTGTGCAGAGGGCCAGAACTTCCCGTCACAATAAGATCTGTGACATTGTGGCTAAGGAAGCCGACAGACAGGGCTGGGTGGTATACAAAGAACCGAACCTCAGAACGGACAAGGGAGAGCTGAGGAAGCCGGATCTTGTATTTTCCAAGGCGGACAAGGCATTGGTGGTGGATGTGACGGTTCGATTTGAGTATGCTGCGGATAATCTTTCAAAAGCCGCAGCAGAAAAAGTCAACTATTACTCCTCCATGACGGAACAGATCAAAGAGCTGACCAAGTCAAGAGAAGTTGCATTTTTTGGATTCCCCATCGGGGCAAGGGGAAAGTGGCCTCCAAGCAACGACATCTTCTTGGCTCAGTTAGGATTGCCCAAGAAAAAGATCAATCGAGTCGCGAAACTGATCAGCCGCAGAGCACTGCTCTATTCACTTGACATCCTGAGCATGTTCACAGGCAACAGCGCAGTATACGAGAACCCGTAAGGACAAGGCTCTGCCAGTAGGAGGTCCTGGCCCCTCAGACCTCTACCGCCGCCTGACAACCATAGGGCGGATGGGTGACGATGGTACGTGGTTCCTAGAACATCGAGCGTACCAGCCCAACTCTGAGAGCATGCCCTTCCAGGCCTGGCATGTTAAATAAATACATGTTATCATCTGTGCATCAAGACTGGGTTCTTCAGAGTGTAAAAACGTGTGCTCATACAGAAAGATTTTGGTTTTAAACTTTCCAGTTTCCAAATCATTGAAATATTAGCTGAAATTACAAGTCGGATAATGTACTGTATTTTATTAAATACATACTAAAGCCAAATAAACAATGCACTAACACTACCCAAACACGTATATCCAAAAGCATCTTCTCTTAACGGGTCACAGTAACCAGTCAAATTATTATATTCACTCAATAATAAATACTTTAGGTAAGTGTTTAGTACAGACACATGAAACAACACCCATCAGTTTAAAACTTTTTCTATATTTTAATATTTCAAAGCCTTTTTTTAAAAAAAAAGAAAAGAGAAATAACACGTCACTTATTTGGACAGTATTTACAAAATATAGTGTTTAAAAATTCTTATTTTACTCTATGCAAAACTGTTGTTAAGCCTTGCCTAGTCTATTAATCTTCTCATAAATGAGCCCATGTTAATGGCAATTTTTATTTTCCATATGATTACATAGACACAAGAAAAGCCCATTAAACTGCAGTATTATTAGCTGAAACCGTTTCATGTGAGCCTGGAGTTTTATTGGTTAAAATAGGCATATCTGCCCCTATTGGCTAGAAAGACCGAAGTGGGTTTGGCACAGTGCATGACTGACAGTTGGTCTGTCTCACCACTGATCAAACAAACAGGCAAGCCAGAAGCATTTGTTTTATTTTTATTTTTAATCAAAGCCCGGGGAGCCACTGAGGAGGGGTTTAAGAGCTGCAGGTTGCCGACCCCTGCTCTAGAAGAGTACATTAACTTATACTGTCCTTGCTAGTGTAGTTTTTAATAAATAAATAAAACATTGCATTGTTTTGAACTGCATATACACAAAGTGCATTTCTATAGATATGAATAAACATATCAAGACATCCTTCAAAATGCACAGATTATATATCAAAGCATAGATTGCACTCCCCTCTACAAGACCACATTATTTTTTATTATCCTTGCTAGTGCAGTTGTAACAGTCAAGGTCCTAGACAGAAGCCCTTCTTACCAAAAGGGTCTAAGACACAAGCGTGGGGGAAAATATAAAGCAGATAGTGAAGTATAGGAAACTGCAAAGGTACAAGAGTGAGTCTGAGAATCATAGCTTACAAATAAGCAGGTGGTCAATGATCAGATAAATGGGTCAGTATAGGAAATCCAAGAATAGCCAAGAAAGAGAAGAAGTGAAATTTAAAACCAGGAGTGATCTACCATGGTTTAGAATTATCACAAGATTATAAGCAAGACTTCAGATTGAACTTGAACGGGGTTTATATACACAGCCCAAAGGGGCGTGGTCTACAGACAACAGGTGCAGTTGATACTCACTAATTGAACACATGCAAATACATACAACAGTTTTGAAGAAATACAAAAAATAAATTAAAGAAATAAATAAAAATAAATACATTCTGAAAATGCTTCCACAAAATTTAATTATATCTCAAATTGTTGATTCTCCTGATTTAGGGGAAAAATATATATCCTTGTCAAGTGTGTAGTTTTGGAGAAAACAGCAAAACAAGACTAATTTCTGCAGCCTAGATGCAGTAAGTGCATATTAAAAATATATATTAAATATATTTAAATGCTTCCAAAAGTTATATTATAGCAAATTATATTGTACCTCAAAATGTATATCTGATTCTCCTGAATCAATACATATATTTTTGAAATATGCTTGGTAAGTGTGCAGGTTTGGAGACAACAGCAAAGCAAGTCTCATTTCTGCAGCCTAGATGCAGAAATTGTATATTTAAAATATATATTACATATATTTAAATGCTTCCAAAAATTATATTATAGCAAATTATATTGAACCTCAAAATGTAGAACTGATTCTCCTGAATTAATACATATTTTTTATAATGTGCTTGGTAATTGTGTAGGTTTTTGAAAACAGCAAAAACAAGTGCCATTTTAAGAACCATGAGACAGAAACTGCTGAATATGTATTAAATATACTTTAAATACTTCCAAAAAATTATATTATAGCTCACACTCCTGATTCAGTGGAAAACAATAATATCCATGTGAAGTGTGTTGTTCTGAAGATAATAAATAAATAAGGTGACAGTTTCAGGCACATGGTGCAGAAACTGCTTACCTGAGTAAAATACAAAACAATACTTAAAATGCTTCACATTTTACATATAAATCAGTATATCTGATTGTCCTAATACAGGATCTATTTTTTATGTGCTTGTGAAGTGTGTAGTTTTGGAGAGGAAAAAAAGTAAATATACTGCAATGATGCACAATCTGCATTCCTGAGAATATATATTAAAAATACAAAAAATTGTATTAAAAAAATAAATAAATAAAATCATAGATCAAATTGTAGAGCTGACACTGCTGATTCAGGGAATATATATCCTAAAATTATATTATAGCTCACACTCCTGATATTCGTGTGAAGTGTGTAGTTTTGAAGATAATAAATAAATAAGGTGACAGTTTCAGACACATGGTGTAGAAACTACTTACCTGAGAAAAATCCAAAACAATACTTTAAATAATTCAAAATGCTCATCTTATATATAAACAGTATATCTGATTCTCCTAATACAGCATATTTTTTATAATGTGCTTGGTAATTGTGTAGGTTTTTGAAAACAGCAAAAACAAGTGCCATTTTAAGAACCATGAGACAGAAACTGCTGAATATGTATTAAATATACTTTAAATACTTCCAAAAAATTATATTATAGCTCACACTCCTGATTCAGTGGAAAACAATAATATCCATGTGAAGTGTGTTGTTCTGAAGATAATAAATAAATAAGGTGACAGTTTCAGGCACATGGTGCAGAAACTGCTTACCTGAGTAAAATACAAAACAATACTTAAAATGCTTCACATTTTACATATAAATCAGTATATCTGATTGTCCTAATACAGGATCTATTTTTTATGTGCTTGTGAAGTGTGTCGTTTTGGAGAGGAAAAAAAGTAAATATACTGCAATGATGCACAATCTGCATTCCTGAGAATATATATTAAAAATACAAAAAATTGTATTAAAAAAATAAATAAATAAAATCATAGATCAAATTGTAGAGCTGACACTGCTGATTCAGGGAATATATATCCTAAAATTATATTATAGCTCACACTCCTGATATTCGTGTGAAGTGTGTAGTTTTGAAGATAATAAATAAATAAGGTGACAGTTTCAGACACATGGTGTAGAAACTACTTACCTGAGAAAAATCCAAAACAATACTTTAAATAATTCAAAATGCTCATCTTATATATAAACAGTATATCTGATTCTCCTAATACAGCATATATTTTTGTATGCTTCGGAAGTGTACAGTTTTGGAGAAAAAGGCACAATAAAGTGTAATTTTAGAGATCATTGTGTAGATTGTGCTGACCTCAGGATATGCCTAAAAATCACTTTAAATGCTTCAAACTTAGATATTTTTCTAAACTTTTTTTTATCAGAACCTCTTAAACAGGTGAAAAAGCCATTTAATCCACACATAAACCAAGGGGGCCCTTTGGGACTTGCTTCACAGAACCAGTGGTGGAGCCTGGGCCAGGTTGTTTACCAGTCTGAGCAGTTTTCATTTCCCCCCATTGACTTCCTATGTTTTTGTTCAGAACTTTAAAAATCCTGTCATCTCGCTTCCATAGACTTAAATTAGGGGGACCAGGTGGCCAGCAGTCTGGAGGCCCCAGGAAAGACTAACTGGGGAGGGAGCTTAATAGCAGGGGCCTAGCCAAAAAGCAGCACCTCAAATAAGGTGACCCCATGTCTCCATTGTTGTTCAACCTAGCGATGGACCGCATCATTACGAGCTTGGAAATGCATGGACAAGGATTTCTTTTGGAAGGAGGCTGTGTGACCACCCTTGCATATGTTAATGACCTAGTGATACTGAGCAACGGTTGGAAGGGCATGTTGCACAACATCTGTATCCTCAAATCCATCTGCAAGCTAATGGGCCTGAGGGCGTAGGCTCTAAAGTGTCATAGCTTCCTGGTCACACCAATACATGACTCGTACACAACATGTACATTTAACAACTGTGTACCATGGGAGATCTTCACATGATCAGCACTGATGAGTCTGAGGTATACCTGGGCGTGAAGGTAAACCCTTGGATAGGTATCTCGAAGCCTGACTTGAGAGATCAGCTGAAGACATGGATACAGAGGATAGATGAGGCATCACTGAAGCCTAGTCAAAAAGTGGTGATCCTCAACCAACATGCAGTACCTCACCTCATGTACCTGGCCGATCATGCAAAATGCAAAATGAACATCTTGAACACCCTGGACTCCAAAGTTCGGAAAGCCATCAAGCTCTGGTTGCCCCTTCCTGCTTTCACCTGGACTGGCTTGCTATACGCTCATGCTAAAGACGGCGTCCTGGCAACACTGAGGTTGGCAAAGGTGATCCCATCGATACAGGACAGGAGAATGAACAGGATGGCAAACTCTACTGATGTCATTGTTCGCAGCCTGATGCAGACAAGGAAGGCCTGAATGCCTGAATTTCCTGTCACAACAAGATCTGTGACATTGTGGCTACAGAGGCCAACAACCAGGGCTGGGTGGTATAAAAGGAACCGCACCTCAGAATGGTGGATGGTGAACTGAGGAAACCGGATCTTGTATTTTCCAAAGCGGACGAGGCATTGGTGGTGAATGTGACGGTTCAATTTGAGTATGCCACGGACTCATTGTCCATCAAGGGAAGGGAAGTTGCATTTTTTTTTAATGTGGAAAGTGGCCTGCTAGCAATGACACCTTCTTGGCTCAGTTGGAACTGCACCCAAAATGCACCATTCAGGTCTCTAGAATGATCAGCCAGAGAACATTACTCTATTCACTGGACATTCTGAGCATGTTTACTGGCAACAGCGTGGTCTACAAGAACACGTGAGACAGAAAGGCTCTGCCAGTCGGAGGACCTGGCACCAAAGACCTGTGCCACTGCTGGATGAGCCTCAAGGCAGGTTCACTATGCCAGTCAGAGGTCCTGGCATCTCAGACCTCTACCGCTGCCTGACAACCATAGAGAAGATGTGTGGTGATGGTACACGGGCCACCAAACACCTGGCGGAAGGGCACAAACTGCGAGCATTGTGATCAATCACGTCGGTCATTGATCACATTGTGAGGACCAGGGACAACAGCTATTGGGGATCTGCGGGACATTAATGACACATGCACAAGCCATTTCACTGAATGTATGATTGAATGTGTGTATTTGCTTTATCTCAACAACTTATGCAATTATTTCTGAGACGGGCTCAACAGTTATTAACCTTTGTTTCTCAATTCATTTTTTACCAATAAACCATCATTTGAAATTATTTCCATAGTTTCATTAGGATATTATTCCTATTTTCATTATTATTATTTCTCTAATATTTCCTTCCAACATTGCCATTGTCTTTATTTGTATTTTACCCATTAATGGACATTCATTGTCTCAATATATATATATATATATATTTCAAATAAACCTTCATCTTTAATAATGGATTACATAATTCCATCCTTATTCTAAACTGACTGAATGTACACATCTTTGTATAAACATTATCATCTATAATTTCCCAAAAGTTAGAACCAAATTGGTACTGCTGTAAGGCCAGTTCTATCACCATATAGACTTGTTATGCTATAAACCTTTTTAACTAAAGCATATATGTATTATTCGTTCATTACAAAGCATTGGCTTTGTTACCACATACAATTTTAGAACTTAGCAAGTAGACTTTCATCAATTACATGAAGAACTTAAGGAGGTTCATGCAGTACATTATCCTCTACACCAGGGGTTTGGAACATCCGGCCTCCGGGCCGTATACGGCCCCTGAGGCTGTTTGCTCTTGCCCTAGAGTCCATTAAAAAAAAAAAAAATCTGTGACATATACTTAAAGGTAGGGTAGGCAATCTTTTCCAGAAACATTTTTTGTTATACGGGTTGAAAGTCTCTTCACATCCTGATAGCAATCAATAATTTAAGTGGTCTAAATGTAAAAAGAAACATATACATGTTCTGTGGAAGGGACAGGACTAAAAAAGGATCGATCAATCATTGCATTCGGTCCGAATGTAATGATAGGATGTCCTTCCTGTCTGTCAATCTATATTTGCATACCGCCACGTGACTTGTTTGCGCAGACAATCACACGTCATCAGCGTGGCAATCCTTGACGCTGTGCAGAGCGAGAATGGAAGGCGAACCGCAGCTACTATTTTTAAAAACATAATAACCGTAAATAAGTTGTTTACGTTCATTATTATTGTAAGGTCTAACCTGTGAGTGAGACATAAGGTAATCTGAAACTGTGGCGATGGATTCCAACAACACATCTCTCCTCCTGACACTGAGACTCTGCTCTGTGTGTGTGTGCGCATGTGTGATAGAGGGGGCGTGGCTTTGGAGACGCATCTGAAGCGAGGGCTGGCTCTATGCTTTCAAAACAAGCTTGCTAACTGCTGGCCTCTCAGGATTGCATACCCTAGCTTTAACAGTAGACGCACCGAGCTTATGTAATAAACATCTCTACTGTGTTTTAACTGCAGTAACATGAAAATAAATAAGTTATGAACATATTTACGTGGAATATCCAAAATAGGGTTATTTTCACCGGTCATTAAAATACAGAATAACTCAAATATAACCCATAATCCTGCCTGGCTTTTACAATAGAGTCAGTCTGGAACTTAAGTGGCGATCTCTACCCGTCTTTCATGTGCTTGAAATGCATTGTTCAGCATTACAGGTGTCTTCTTACAAGTGTACTCAGATTGAGTGGATACGGTGATTACCCGCAAATAAACATGGATTGGAAACGGAGATTGAAGAGAACGCATTTTGAAAATGCCGTGTATATGAACATGACTGATTCAGGGGCATCAGAAATACTGGGAATGACAGATCATTCATAGGTTTGTGCCAGTGTTGTGAAAACATTGCGAGTGAAATGCCAGGTCCAAATGGCACCGAGTGCTTTTACTCTACTGAACAATACACGATCGCTACTGCACATAGTACAGAATGCAATCGCGCAGGCACATCGCATGCAAAATAATGATTCATGGACATTTATGGAGTGCCGTTTGTGCCAAAAGTGTTCCTCCGTCAATTTGGTAGTTCGTTCGGAAATTAATTTGGAAATTCATCAATTTGGCCATAAGGTAGTAATAGACAAATAGACAAACAGACCAACTTCCATGCAAACTTCCAGACAAACCGATGAACTTCTTGACGAACAGACAAACTTCCAGACAACCCAATGAATTTCCAGATGGCCCAATGAACTTCCAGACAAACTTCCAGACAACCCAATGAACTTCCAGACGGCCCGATGAACTTCGAGACAAACTTCCAGACAAACCGATGAACTTCCAGATGAACAGACCAACTGTCAATCATGCTCTGTGCCAAACCCACTTCAGTCCTTCTAACCAATCGGAGCAGACGCGCCTATTTTAACCTATCTGTTCATCTGGAAGTTCATCAGGTTGTCTGGAAGTTTGTCTGGAAGTTCATCGGGCCGTCTGGAAGTTTGTCTGGAAGTTCATCAGGTTGTCTGGAAGTTTGTCTGTTCGTCTGGAAATTCATCGGTTTGTTTGGAAGTTTGCATGGAAGTTGGTCTGTTTGTCTATTTGTCTATTACTACCGTATGGCCAAATTGATGAATTTCCGAAAAAAATTCTGAACAAACTACCAAATTGACGGACGAGCACTTTTGGCACAAACGGCGCTCCATAGACATTATCAGCATAGGAGCATTTATTGTGATGCTATATATTCGTGGAGTAAAAGTGTTGACCTGGAGATGGCTGTCAAAATGCAGTGTGAGGTACGAGCTCACACAGGGAAAGTGCAGAAACGTGTCCTGTGTGGACTGTACGAGCTGATAGGTATGTAGGCTAAATATATAGTAAATAGTTTATTTAAATACACTGATTTTATTCACTGTAGCTTTGTATGTTGAAAACAAAGTTTACACAGTGTTGAACATGTTTAGTGTACCATTATGTTTTGATAAATGCAATATAAATGCAGTTATTATTGAACTATACAATATTGCTTTTGAACTATTTCAATATTTACGTTTACACTTGTTTCATTATCTTATTGTATGCAGTTTTTGAGCTTTTTGCTTATTGTAGGCTATATAGTTGTTTATGTTTTGACTGCAGTGTGTGCGCTTAGAAAAAAGTGATTTGTTCTTGCATTAGAATGAAAGTTTAATCTGTATTAATGTTTTGATGTACAGTGAGGGAAAAAAGTATTTGATCCCCTGCTGATTTTGTACGTTTGCCCACTGACAAAGAAATGATCAGTCTATAATTGTAATGGTAGGTGTATTTTAACAGTGAGAGACAGAATAACAACAAAAAAATCCAGAAAAACGCATTTCAAAAAAGTTATAAATTGATTTGAATGTTAATGAGGGAAATAAGTATTTGATCCCCTATCAATCAGCAAGATTTCTGGCTCCCAGGTGTCTTTTATACAGGTAACGAGCTGAGATTAGGAGCACTCTCTTAAAGGGAGTGCTCCTAATCTCAGCTCGTTACCTGTATAAAAGACACTTGTCCACAGAAGCAATCAATCAATCAGATTCCAAACTCTCCACCACTGCCAAGACCAAAGAGCTGTCCAAGGATGTCAGGGACAAGATTGTAGACCTACACAAGGCTGAAATGGGCTACAAGACCATCGCCAAGCAGCTTGGTGAGAAGGTGACAGCAGTTGGTGCGATTATTCGCAAATGGAAGAAACACAAAATGACTCAATCTCCCTCGGTCTTGGGGCTCCATGCAAGATCTCACCTCGTGGAGTTTCAATGATCATGAGAAAGGTGAGGAATCAGCCCAGAACTACACAGGAGGATCTTCTTAATGATCTCAAGGCAGCTGGGACCATAGTCACCAAGAAAACAATTGGTAACACAATACGCCGCGAAGGACTGAAATCCTGCAGCGCCCGCAAGGTCCCCCTGCTCAAGAAAGCACATGTACAGGCCCGTCTGAAGTTTGACATTGAACATCTGAATGATTCAGAGGAGAACTGGGTGAAAGTGTTGTGGTCAGATGAGACCAAAATTGAGCTCTTTGGCATCAGCTCAACCGTGTTTGGAGGTGGAGGAATGACCACAAGAACACCATCCCCACCGTCAAACATGGAGGTGGAAACATTATGCTTTGGGGGTGTTTTTCTGCTCAGGGGACAGGACAACTGCACCGCATCAAAGGGATGATGGATGGGGCCATGTACCATCAAATCTTCGGTGAGAACCTCCTTCCCTCAGCCAGGGCATTGAAAATGGGTCGTGGATGGGTATTCCAGCATGACAATGACCCAAAACACACAGCCAAGGCAACAAAGGAGTGGCTCAAGAAGAAGCAGATTAAGGTCCTGGAGTGGCCTAGCCAGTCTCCAGACCTTAATCCCATAGAAAATCTGTGGAGGGAGCTGAAGGTTCGAGTTGCCAAACATCAGCCTCGAAACCTTAATGACTTGGAGAGGATCTGCAAAGAGGAGGGGGACAAAATCCCTCCTGACATGTGTGCAAACCTGGTGGCCAACTACAAGAAACGTCTGACCTCTGTGATTGCCAACAAGGGTTTTGCCACCAAGTACTAAGTCGAAGGGGTCAAATACTTATTTCCCTCATTAACATGCAAATCAATGTATAACTTTTTTGAAATGCGTTTTTCTGAATTTTTTTGTTGTTATTCTGTCTCTCACTGTTAAAATACACCTACCATTAAAATTATAGACTCATAATTTCTTTGTCAGTGGGCAAACGTACAAAATCAGCAGAGGATCAAATACTTTTTTCCCTCACCGTATGAGGAGGCATTTAGAATAGGTAGACTGGAGCACACTGAATACAGATTCAGTTGAAAATGGGTGGTTATATTTTAAGAATATACTACTTGAGGCTTAGGAGAAATTTGTACCAAAACGTAGAAAATTGAGGACCAGAAAACATTGGCCAAAATGGTTTAATAGAAGTATGCAAAAAAATATCAAGAGAAAGTGTTAAGGTACAATGCTTCAGTTGAAGCAACCCTTCGGGTCCCAGTGAATCAGGCACCCCAGTGAGTGCTTCCAGTAACAGATGAGGCTTTTCAACAGGAGACAGGCCCGGGAAGTAAAGTCACTGACACAATGTCTGTTCGTTTATCTTCGTTTATTGAAAGTTTCACACAGCCTTTTATACATCTACAAGCAATATTTCAAAGGAGGTTTGGGGTCATCCCAAACCTGTATGATATTTTCTTGGCATATGTCCCGGGGCAGTTCCGAGACACGGGAAGCAATAATTGATAAGGTATTCTTTCTAATTGGGGAAACAATATTTCATCCAGACATGGAAGCACTGGTACCAAGGACACAGCATACACTATACTGATAAGAACATGTATTATAGTTTTGGTTTGTTAACTAAAGAATGTCCACGGCAGTAGAAATTATCTCTATCTGCCACACAGATAAGTCTGTGCTGAGAAATCCTAATAAGAACAAGGAAACCCTTATAAGAGCAAGTTTTAACTAGTATCTTACTGGAAAGCAATTTTACCCCAACAGAAAGAAAATGTTGTATAACACATACAAAAGGGATGGAGATTAAACAAAATACATAGAATATGAGCTGTTGAGCTTCAAAGAGACCCTAAGAAAGGGATCAGGAAAGCAAAGAGGGAAATAGAAAGAAACATAGCTCTTGGAGCTAAAACTAATGCAAAGAGTTTCTTTCAATAACACAACAGCAAGAGGTCAATAAAGCAGGAAGTGAAACAGATAAAGGGCAAAAATTGAAGTATCTTGGAAAACTAACAAGATGTGGCAAATATTCTAAATTAGTATTTCACAGAGGTTTTTACAAAAGAAAAAACAGATAACATGCCACAGGTTAACAATCAGTGCAGTCAAATCCTAAGAGAGATCAGGATAAATGAGGAGGAGGTACTAAAGGGACTAGCAGAATTATAAACAAACATCACCTGGACCAGATGGCATATTTCCAACAGTACTTAAAGAAATTAGGGAAATTATTTATACGCCGCTAACTCAAATATTCCACATGTCACTTAGAACAGGGGATGTGCCAACTGACTGGAAATGTCATACCAATCCACAAGAAAGGGGTCAAAACTGAGACAGGAAATTACAGACCAATCAGTCTCACCTGCATCACCTGTAAAATGTTGGAAAAAATGATTAGACGAAAAATAGAGGAGCATCTTAATGAAAACCATATTCTTGGAGATAGTCAACATGGGTTTAGACGAAGCAGATCATGTCTGACTAATTTATTCGAATTTTTTGAACATGCAACTGCAGCTGTAGATCAGGTGAAAGCATATGATATGATATACTTAGATTTTCAAAAAGCTTTTTATAAGGTTCCATACTAAAACCTGATCCTCAAATTGGAAGCTGTAGGCATTCAGGGTAATGTAAGTTGATGGATTATGAACTGGTTGATGTATAGGAAACAGAGGGTGTTGATTAGAGGACTTGATAGTGGAGTTCCACAGGGATCAATACTAGGGCCTATGCTTTTTCTAATCTATATTAATGATCTGGATTCTGGGATAGTTAGCAAACTTGTCAAATTTGCCGATGATACTAAAATAGGTGGCTCAGCAGATACAATCTCAGCAGCACAGGCTATTCAAAGGGACTTAGATAATATTCAGTTGTGGGCCGACACCTGGCAGATGAAATTCAATGTGGACAAGTGCAAGGTAATACATGCAGGTAACAAAAATGTCCACTATATTTACACTATGGGAGGAATAGAACTAGATGAAGTAATGCATGAGAAAGACCTAGGAGTCTATGTGGACTTTCTCCATCCAAACAATGTGGGGAAGCAATAAAAAAGGCAAACAGAATGCTAGTGTATATTGTCAAAAGTATAGAATTGAGAACAAGGGCAGTAATGACAAGAAAATGCGCTAGTTAGACCTCATCTGGAATACTGTGTACAGTTCTGGGCTCCACACTTCAAGAAAGATATCGCTGCTCTAGAGGCAATTCAGAGGAGAGCAACCAGACATATTCCAGGTCTGAAGGGAATGTCCTACTCGGAGATACTGAGGGACCTGAACCTTTTCACCCTGGAACAGAGGAGACTACGTGGGGACTTGATCCAAGTCTTCAAAATCATGAAAGGCATCGACCACATCAAACCAGAGGAGCTTTTCCAGATCAGCAGGGACACACGCACCCGGGGACACAAATGGAAATTGGGCTTCAAGGCGTTCAAGACGGAAAACAGGTGACACTTCTTCACACAGAGAGGCGTCCAAATCTGGAACAAACTCCCCAGCGATGTGATAGAAGCTGAAAATTTGGGAACATTTAAAAATAGACTGGACAGGATGCTTGGATCACTCAATTATTAATGGACACCAAACGAGCATGATGGGTTGAATGGCCTCCTCTCCTTTGTAAACTTTCTTATGTTCTTAACCATTTTGTGCACCAGATATCACAAAATACTGAAGGTACTGATTAACATTTAGGGAATGTGAGGAAAGAATAACAAATTAAATGTCTATGGAATGGAACAACAACATCTCTCAGGAGCTGCATTATGTCCCAACATTGCTGCATTTACACTGTCTTGTGTTCTACACGGGTTTTTGATGGATCATGTAAAGATATAAGGGTGTATGACTCACTGGCCCTGTACAAAACAATTATGAAAAGTGACATGGAGTTACTTTCATTTGCATTTTATAAACTGAGTTAATACGTAATTTATATTGTTGTGGTTGATCACTGACAGTAAATTCACTAGTAACTGAAACTCAACATTTACATTACATGACAACTTTGTATGTACACTATTTCAGTGGTTTTATGATTAGAATGGCATACCTTCATCTCTGAAAACATGCAGCAGTCTCCTAGCATTGTTTTTTTAATAAGATAAATAATTGGTTGGCAGATTTACCATAATTTGAATTTGTAATGCAACAGAAACATAAAGCTGCCGTAAGTGTGCTATGTTTACAGTTTGAAGTCTTTTGAGACATAGAGACTAAACATGCAATACATATTTTTAACAGGTTTCAGTGCTCTAAGAATTCCTAAAATGTAAAAATGTTTCATTTCCAGCAAATATGGGACCTGATGGAATAGACACAGAAATACCCAGCACAGTGGCAGCAAATTGACAGGAACAACTGTGGGGTGTTTGGTATGACGGTAAGAAACAGCATTTTAAGAAATGTTATTCAACAAACCAAAACAGAAGTGCAAATTAAATTATGTTAAACACCATACCGTTATTGATGTAATACTTTGATCAAATATTAATGATAATAATGATCTATATATTTCTTTTTTAACAAATAAACACTAACTACCCAAATACAGGGTTTTAGCTCAAAGTTCAGGTGCCAAAAGACTTTTGCACAGTACTATAAGATATTTAGTTGTAAGCACATGTCCAATTCATGTACACTTGTACATTATGTAACAAAGTAATGCTACATGTTAATGTTCTTAATGATCATCGGTTAAGCACTGTAGATGGCAGTGATTGAACTGCAGTTTTTGCAAGTTCAGGAGAAGGGTTTGGGCCACAACCAACTACAGCACCTTTGCCACAGAGATGGGCGGCAGATGTGAAAGTATATCCTTGTTGATTCTTTAATTACAGAACATTTAAGCCCATATTCACAAAATTTCTAAAAATAAGAATGTTGATGCTTTATATGGGTAGCCATCATACTCTGAAAGATTTTGTTGATATGAGCATATGATATGAGGTAGAAAAAAGAACAGTGTATGGCCAGCAACATCCATATATGCGTGTTCCAGGAAAGCTCATCAGAGCAACAGTATGTTATTAATTATGTCACAGACAAAAGAAAAAAACTGCTAATACACAAATATAAGTGACAGTTAAATAGTCTAAAGTTGTCTAAAGAACTGTAATTAAACAGTGCAATATGTATAATATTATCTTATGATGTTCCTAAAAAAGATAAACAAATTCATAATATGCTAATAATATAAAAGTTACACATTAACAGTGTCTTAACCATCAAATTGTATTGTATAATATTGTATGTACTGATGTTATTTCAGATTGCTGTATCCTGATGTCACCACACACCAGTAGATGGAGTGTGACAGCTGCAATGGGTGGCTGCACTTGCCGGTGTAGAGACCGCTGAACTCCAGCACTCATTGGTATTTCATTGTGGCTGCCAGAACCCACAACTATGGATCTTTGACGGGTAGCTACTACTAATATTGCTATTTCTTTGTTATCACTAAAAACTAAATGTTATAGTTGTTGTGGTATAAAGCTGACCAATGCAATCTAGCATGGATGAGACTGAAATGTTGTTCTTTCAGTAAACGTCTATTGACATTGAACTATTCGACTATAGTTTACATGTATTAAGAAAAGGTTTAGCAGCCTAAACGCTAATAGCAAGTGATTCACTTTGGCTGGAAAAAATATCTTTAAAGGCAATTTTCTGGCTGTACAAGGTGTAGATTGTATAAGTACATGAATATTTGGGTAAAAATGTATGCTTTTTGTTTTGTTATCCACAGACTCCATCAAATAATTACAGACAAAGGAGTTCAGGGCCTTGTCACAGAGGAAGATGTAAAGGTATGCTTTTTTTGTTCATGTCTGTGTGTGTTCACATATGTTAAATAACATTTTCCAACAGGAACTGACAGGTAAAATCTGATGTAAGTGTTGGATCAGGGCATCTGCCAAGAAATAACAATAATAAGAATAATAATAATAAAAAATTACAAAATCCCCAAGGATGTTCCTTTGGAAGAACCCTGGCACATCCCTGCAGCTCAAGAGGCTGACACAGATTCGTAGTTTACAGATTTTTGGGGAAACCTGTAGGTTATTATTTTACTCTAATTCATATATTTTTGTTGTTTAATTAGTCTTAAAGTATTATGAAGCTTGTTATGTTTATGTTTTTTATGTTTAATTGATGACTATGTGTAATTACAGGGTGACGACTTCATGTCATGAGGTAAATGTTCTATTCATCACCATGGTAATCAACAACACCTAATGCAATAATGGGACGACAGCTCAATTTCTTATCTCAAACTTTTATTTTGGTAGTTTTCATTGAAATGTTCTTGTTTTAGGTCATGATAAAAATCCTGAAGAACCACCAAGGGATGTGCTGTTACATGGTGGAGGTCTTTATTGAAAGCAGGGAAGTTATTTTGGGGAACATTTATGTGTTTACTTTGTTTTTCTATTTATTGGTATTTGTTACAATGCTGTTATTGTTTTGGTGGGGTTTTGTATTTTTATTTAAAAATAAATAGTTTATCTTGCAATAGAATATAGTAACAAAGTTTAAGGTTTCAAGAGATATTGTCACGAAGTGAAATTGCCTATACTCCATTTTCACCCACCTTTTATTTTTATTGTACTTTACTATTATACTATATATATATATATATATATATAAACACAATCATACGTAACAAATCTTAAGACTTCAGTGTCATTTTTGCCTAAAACAAAACCTAAAAACACTTCCCTGAATCATAGAAAACAGTGCAGCCAAGCCTGAATTCGAGCATAATCATCACAGAAAGAATACATAGTCATTGGACCCCTGTCATAATTTGATTGATGATCGCTTCATAGTGAACTCCATTATTATTATTCAAAATATGCTCTCCGCAAGACATCCATGTCGCTTCAATGTTCATCCAGCTAGAGCTGGATGCTGACGTACAGGCCACTTTCCTGTCCGTCCAGACCATGCCCTCCACCCAGCTCACATCTAGCACAACAACAACGTCCTGCTCAACATCCACTCGAGGGCTCCCCCTACTGACGACATCCAGGGCAACATCCCGATCAACATCCCGCTCAACATCCCTCATCGCCCGTCTGTCCTGCTAAACATCCACTCCAGGGCTCCCCCTAGTGACGACGTCCAGATGACCGTACTGAATGTCCATGTCGTGCTGAGGGATCTAGCCCCTACTGGCTTTGGGGAATGAACAGGCTAAAAGGAGGAAAAATGTATTTGTATTGCTGAAAGGGATCCACAGGGCAAGGGTTATAGCTCTTCAGGCCTTACTTATTTTATTTGGAAAACTCAAGTGGAAGATGCCCAAGGATGAAACCTCTCCACAGCACATACTTGGGATTTGGGTGAGACCAACCTTTTCTTTCCACCATTATGAAAGAGCAGCTGCGTTGACTGTACATATACATATATTTTTTTCTATGGCCATAGGGATTTTGGGATTTAGTGACTCTTTTTGTGAAAGTATTTTGTTTTGTTTTTCCTTTTCCTTTTTGTGGATTATAAAGACTGTTTTTGATAAAGAAGGCCAACTGAATATTGTTTAATTCCTACTGATTGGGTGCCCAATAAATGGTAGTTTCCTGTTCGGTTCAGTAAAGGCTGTGTTGGATTTGTTTTGGGCCAGCCTGTGCAAGGGCTTTTTTCAGGAAGGACAACTTTCATGTCTGTTGATTTCTTCTCCTTTCTCTCATTTACTCTCTGAATCTTTCTCTTCTATTTTTCTGTGGTGGGGGTAATCATTCTGAATCTTGTCCTTTGCTGCTTTCTGTTATCTCTTCTGGTTCTTATGGGTGTTAGGGATCTATGCTATAGTTAGTTGTGTTACCTCCTAATGAAATTATATTAGTTTTTTTGGAATACATCTCCCTGTTTCTTGTCTTCTGGTGTCTAGTAGATGAACCATATTTTGCTATAGCTCAGTCTTTTCCTCAACAGTTAGGAGGATTCTTATAATGCATCCACCACTCAAAGAAGAATTCGAACCTCAGGACAGTCATGCACACAGTGACAACTGAGGCAAAAGAGCAGGACGTCATCTTTTTGATCGCGAACCGAGACATTGAAGTGCATGAAGAGATTCTCTTTCACTGTGGACTGAACCGCAGGTCATTTGGGGCAGAGCCTGCTGATGCAGAGTGGCTGGACTAATAGATGGACCCTCATACTTACCGGACCCTTTCTCCCTGTGTAGAGTACAACACCTATGTGTGATGCGAGTTTAAATGTCTTGTGGTTTTATACAAATGTCTACCAAGTATCTGACTGATTAAAAATCATAAATAGTGTAATTCTTCACATTTGTCTGCTAAAACTCTGTAAAATCCCTTCCAGCTATACCATAATCGTATATAATATCTAAACTCTGGCATTAGCCAGTCATGATTGTATTATTTTGATTTGACATCTTGAATTGAACCTGCTTGTTTCATTTTTTTGTTTTCATTTGCACTTATCTTAATACTTCTTGTATATTGCACTTTTTATTTGCACTCTTTATTTGGTCTCCTTATATGGATATCTGCCCTGCAAAGCCATACTTAACATAAGAAAAATATGTATGATGTGATTTCAAATGTCTTATGATTTTATAATAATGTATAATGAAAATATCTGCCCTGCACAGCCATGTTTAACATAAAAAATATATGTATGTGATGTGATTTAAAATGTGCTGTGATTTTACACAAATGTATACCAATTCTTCACATTGTCCTTCTCAAACTCTTGCTAATCCCTTCCAGCTATACCACAATCGTGTATAATATCTAAACTCTAGCATGAACCAGTCTTGATAGTATTATTTGGATAGACATACTGTTTAGACTGATACTGTTTTCATTTGTACTTATCTGCATGAACTGTTGAACACTTGTGTGTTGCATAGTTTATTTGCACTGTATACATGTGTGTAAAGCTCTGTATCAAGCTGCTTTTTAATGTTTTTGTAAGGCCTACATGCTCTGCAATGTGCAGAGCTGTAATTGGCCTTGTAAGGCATAACTGCTGTGCACTGTACTGCTTTATAATTTTAATTGTAGGTTGCTTTCAAACCTAAGACATACTTTAAACTGTTTACAAAGAAATATGCATGAACTATATGGAATTGCACTGTAATGACTGTAATGATACTGTTGGAGATGCTACAAAGGATCAACTCTAAAGTGTACTAGAGCAGACCTTATCACAATGTGGTGGATCTTCCAGGATATACTTCCATTTAAGTGGATAAAGCTACCAAAAACCTTGAAACACTGAATTCAAAATTTCGTGAAAATTAGTGAAGTTGTCTCACTTCTGATGCACTACTCTGATTTTCACGAGTTTGGGAAACCGCAAACCCTAACCCCTTACTCTACTCAACCCCACAATGCCAGTTTAGCTGTGTCCCATTTCAGTCGCATTTTAACCACTCTTCAGGGCTTGGAATGCACCCATGCAAGGCAAATCAAATGGTCAAAAAGGTTCAAAAACCACCAGGGGGCAGTAGAGGATCATCCTATTGGTGGGGCCCCATGCTTGGTTTGGGTCCCCCAAAAATGGGAAAAGGCCTCAATTGCACTCTCTAGTGGTAACTACAGGCCTCCAGTTATGTATATGGTCAGATGTATAATGTATTGTGTGCCTGTAAAAAAAAAGCATATGCTATTTGCCAGATCAATCAAGTAGCCCACCAGGAAAGCTCTGTCTCCCCAGAGAGGAGTACCACCAAGCTCTATTTCTCCTCATCTTCCAAGGGGATTGAAAACGGGGAACTTGGAAAGTATAGGGCGGCACAGGAGGAGACGTTGGAGGGGGGTTGGGGGAGAGATGGAAAGTTATTTGTATAAACTTTATGGTTTATTTATTTATTAAAGTCTAAAGTCTTTTTCTCTCTTGTGGGTGAGTGGGCGGGGCATATGGTGTTGGTGGCAGCTGACAGGGGCAAAGAGGGAGTTCCTTATAATTTTTGAAAATGTATTTTAACATTTATTTTACAAATACTGTTCTCATTCAAAGAAAGAAAATACTTTTCTGCTCCAGTACATTCCATCATATTACTTTTATGAAAATAGAGTAAGGTATTGAGCCCAGGACAAAACAAAGTAAAACTGAAAAAAAAAAAGAAAAATTGTGAAAATTAAAGTCAAATCACTCTTGACATATTACTCTGATTTTCAGGATTTTTTAAAACATAAATTTAACCCTAAATCTGCATTTACTGTACTGAATCCCACAATATTATCACTGTAGGTGTGCCAGTACATTTTCATCACTTATTCATCACTGAGTCTGAATCTCAGCTATGTGGTCCAAATAAAAGTGAATGGGAGACCAACAGGAAATGCCCAGAATGTTTAAAATGCATGCCATGGTGTGAGATCGCAATCTATTTTTAAAGTTAAATATGTCCCATAAAACAATTAAAAAAGAGAACGAGATAAATTCAGCTCTAGTTAACAAGAACTACATCATTATCACAAGGAGAATAGGTACATGGATAGGAACATTGATATGATATCTTGAGAAAAAAAGATTTTAGAAAAGTATTTTGAAACAGAGAAAACTAAATTTAAATCTAATAAAAATCAGAAAGAGATAAATGCATTTGTAGTTAAATAATCTACATCTTAGGAGAATAGATGCATGGATAGGAACAGTGAAATAACATTGTGTACCAATCCTTTTGTTAAACATAAGTAAGTTGTAGAAGAGAAGAATTGTATATTAAAAGGTAATAAATATATCAAAAAATACCTACATTGATTTTTTTTCAATTGTTTGTACCATCTACAATTGAATAATTGGTGAATATCAGTAAACAAGAGCCTGCTGTATCTGTTTCAGTTCTCTCGAATGATCAAACCCCCCAGTCTTTATAATTAAATGAAAATAAAATACAAAACACACAAAATAAGCATAAGGGAAGCAACACTTTGTGTGGAGGAAAATATAAATCATTTTGTGATTCTGTGCTTTGTGTGCTGTTACCCTGGAGGTTTCTGGTAAGTAACTATTAATTTGCCTGCATTCTTTTCAGATGAATTATGAGAACCTGTTCTTTTCACTTCTCATTTACTCCCTTTTAGTTTATCAGCACCTTACATTCTCTACTTGTTTCTTATTAAGGTTTAATTGTTTCAAACCTATCTTTGTTATCGGCAAATTACCTTCCAAATGTAGCTGGCAATTCAGAGGATAATAATTATTACTCATGAGTAATAATTGTAATAATATTGATGAGATGGGTAGGGTAGGCTTATTTTAGAATGCCAATGCAATTACTATCACAGTTATTTAGATGACCAGTCAGACACTGCTTGTAAAATGTCAAACCCCTTGAAGGTATGTCTGAAAATAGGAATAAAAGCTTTGTACTTCCTTGAACTCTTTGGAAAAACAGCATTATACTTGTTGAATACTTTCTGTTCCTGTGTTCTGCAGTTTTTTCCCATGCACGTAATAAAATCTGATTAGAACTTCAGACTCCAAATCTAAATTCCAGCACATTTGTCACACCCAGCCCTTGACACTTACTTTGTTTATTTTAAATGCATGGTTAGGGAGAGACTATTATCAATGGAGGTAGTTTTGTCTTTGTTTTGGAAGTTGAAGAGATTTTTGGAACTTGTTGCTGAGGGGATGGCAGTTCCATCTTTGTTTACCTGCATGGAAATT
>NW_027102997.1:230000-255000 GCF_036373705.1 Amia ocellicauda | reverse complement strand
ACTTGCCGAGCTGGAAGTCTCGCTCAAAGGGCGTAAAAACATCAACCAGCTCATCGCCGCTGAGCTCGGTACTAAAACCAACAGGCAGGTTAGTGAAAAAAGGAGGGCACCTAGGAACAGGTCGGCTTTGTCACAAGCAGGTGCCCCCCCCGAAAAGGAACATAAATCTAACAGAGTTCCTGGAGGCGCAAACCGCTGCACCCGAGGCAAGATCAGGGCTAGGAGCTCAGTTGCGGATACTGGCTTCTAGGTTGGTTCGGGACACGAATGACTCCAGGCTTCCCTGCCTGGATGTCATTAGGGCCTGGCTGGACGGCGATGCTAAGGTTAACGCCCTTGCAGAAATAAACACTCGGCGGATGCTTCTTCCTTTCAAGGATAAGAAGAAAATATCTCATTCCAGACAAGGAAAGGGAGAAGAGAAACCTATGAAACATCCTTTCAGATCCTGGATGAAAAGACGGGCAATAAAAAGAGGCACTTACTTGAGATATCAGAGCCTCTTCTCGAGAAGCAAACAACGCCTCGCCTCGATCATCCTGGATGGCACAGATACAGTCTCGTGCCCAGTACCACTCTCTGAAGTACACGATGCGTACAAACAGAAGTGGGAAGCTGAAACTCCCTACGTGGGACTCGGAGGTTTCCACTCCCAAAAGAGAGCCGACAATGAGATATTTGAAACTCTTATCACTGGGGAAGAGGTAATTGAAAACCTGGAGGCCGTAAAAAGAACGTTGGCCGCGGGGCCAGATGGCATATCCCGCAATGCCATCGGTGAGGGGGATCCAGAGGGTGAGGCGATGGCAGCCTTGTTTAACACATGGCTGACTACAGGAGTCATACCTAACAACGTAAAGCGATGCAGGTCGATACTACTTCCAAAGACCATGGACCCGGAACAACAGAAGGATATTGGCAACTGGAGGCCAATTACAATCGGTTCAATGGTGCTGAGGTTGTTCTCGAGAGTAATGACGATGCGGCTGGCCACAGCGTGTCCTCTGAACCCGAGACAGCGCGGATTCATCTCTGCTCCAGGCTGCTCTGAGAACATCATGGTGTTGGGGAACATCAAAGAGCAAGCTAAGAGACAGCAGAAGGACCTCGCAGTAGTATTTATCGACATCGCGAAAGCTTTTGACTCCGTTTCCCATAAGCACATCATCGATGTGCTGCAGCAAATGGGGGTAGACAGCCATGTGGTAGGACTGATCCAGGAGTCCGACAGAAATTGCGTCACTTCAATCGAGGTGGACGGCAAAAAGACTCCCGACATCCGCATATGTACGGGAGTCAAACAAGGTGACCCCATGTCTCCCCTGCTATTCAACCTGGCAATGGACCCCCTCATCACTAGCCTGGAAACGCACAGACAAGGATTTCTGTCGGAAGGAGGCCGTGTGACCACCCTTGCATTTGCTGACGACCTAGTGTTACTGAGCGACGGTTGGAAGGGCATGCTGCTTAACATCTCTATCCTCGAGTCCTTCTGCAAACTAACGGGCCTGAGGGCACAGGCCCGAAAGTGTCATGGCTTCCTAGTTACACCTACACACGACTCGTACACAATTAACAACTGTGTACCATGGGAGATCGGAGGGGCCGGTCTTCACATGATCAACCCAGATGAGTCGGAGAGATACCTGGGCGTGAAGGTGAACCCTTGGATAGGTATCTCGAAGCCTGACCTGACGGATCAGTTGCAGACATGGATCACGAGGATAGATGAGGCGCCACTGAAGCCCAGTCAGAAAGTGGCCATCCTCAATCAACATGCAGTACCTCGCCTCATGTACCTGGCCGATCATGCACAATGTAAACAAAACACCTTGAACGCCCTGGACTCCGAAGTTCGGAAAGCCATAAAGCTCTGGTTGCGCCTTCCTGCCTCGACCTGTAACGGCTTGCTTTACGCTCGTGCCAAAGATGGAGGGCTGGGAGCACTGAGGTTGGCAAAGCTGATCCCATCAATACAGGCGAGAAGAATGCACAGGATGGCGAACTCTACGGATGTTATTGTTCGCAGCCTGATGCAAACAAGGAAGGCGACTGAAGATTTCGAAAAGCTATGGATTAAGGCTGGTGGCACCGCCGATTCTGCACCAGACCTGTCCGAGCCAGTAACACCCATCGAAATCTTCTTTGAACCAGCAGCTTCGACTGGGTCAGAGAGGAGACCTCCTCCAAAACCCAAATACCCAGTCCCGTGTGACTGGAGACAGGAAGAGTTTTTGTCGTGGACAAAGCTGCCTGTACAGGGAGCGGGTATACAGCACTTTCAGAACGACACCATCAGCAATGCTTGGCTGACATCCCACCGGGGATTCAGGGAGCGACATTATATTGCTGCATTGCAACTGAGAGCAAATGTATACCCTACTCGAGAATCCCTCGGAAGAGGGAGAAGAGGCGCCCTTATAATGTGCAGGAAATGCTCCGCAAAATACGAATCCTGTTCGCACATATTGGGGCAATGCCCCAGTGTGCAGAGGGCCAGAACTTCCCGTCACAATAAGATCTGTGACATTGTGGCTAAGGAAGCCGACAGACAGGGCTGGGTGGTATACAAAGAACCGAACCTCAGAACGGACAAGGGAGAGCTGAGGAAGCCGGATCAACTATTACTCCTCCATGACGGAACAGATCAAAGAGCTGACCAAGTCAAGAGAAGTTGCATTTTTTGGATTCCCCATCGGGGCAAGGGGAAAGTGGCCTCCAAGCAACGACATCTTCTTGGCTCAGTTAGGATTGCCCAAGAAAAAGATCAATCGAGTCGCGAAACTGATCAGCCGCAGAGCACTGCTCTATTCACTTGACATCCTGAGCATGTTCACAGGCAACAGCGCAGTATACGAGAACCCGTAAGGACAAGGCTCTGCCAGTGGGAGGTCCTGGCCCCTCAGACCTCTACCGCCGCCTGACAACCATAGGGCGGATGGGTGACGATGGTACGTGGTTCCTAGAACATCGAGCGTACCAGCCCAACTCTGAGAGCATGCCCTTCCAGGCCTGGCATGTTAAATAAATACATGTTATCATCTGTGCATCAAGACTGGGTTCTTCAGAGTGTAAAAACGTGTGCTCATACAGAAAGATTTTGGTTTTAAACTTTCCAGTTTCCAAATCATTGAAATATTAGCTGAAATTACAAGTCGGATAATGTACTGTATTTTATTAAATACATACTAAAGCCAAATAAACAATGCACTAACACTACCCAAACACGTATATCCAAAAGCATCTTCTCTTAACGGGTCACAGTAACCAGTCAAATTATTATATTCACTCAATAATAAATACTTTAGGTAAGTGTTTAGTACAGACACATGAAACAACACCCATCAGTTTAAAACTTTTTCTATATTTTAATATTTCAAAGCCTTTTTTTAAAAAAAAAGAAAAGAGAAATAACACGTCACTTATTTGGACAGTATTTACAAAATATAGTGTTTAAAAATTCTTATTTTACTCTATGCAAAACTGTTGTTAAGCCTTGCCTAGTCTATTAATCTTCTCATAAATGAGCCCATGTTAATGGCAATTTTTATTTTCCATATGATTACATAGACACAAGAAAAGCCCATTAAACTGCAGTATTATTAGCTGAAACCGTTTCATGTGAGCCTGGAGTTTTATTGGTTAAAATAGGCATATCTGCCCCTATTGGCTAGAAAGACCGAAGTGGGTTTGGCACAGTGCATGACTGACAGTTGGTCTGTCTCACCACTGATCAAACAAACAGGCAAGCCAGAAGCATTTGTTTTATTTTTATTTTTAATCAAAGCCCGGGGAGCCACTGAGGAGGGGTTTAAGAGCTGCAGGTTGCCGACCCCTACTCTAGAAGAGTACATTAACTTATACTGTCCTTGCTAGTGTAGTTTTTAATAAATAAATAAAACATTACATTGTTTTGAACTGCATATACACAAAGTGCATTTCTATAGATATGAATAAACATATCAAGACATCCTTCAAAATGCACAGATTATATATCAAAGCATAGATTGCACTCCCCTCTACAAGACCACATTATTTTTTATTATCCTTGCTAGTGCAGTTGTAACAGTCAAGGTCCTAGACAGAAGCCCTTCTTACCAAAAGGGTCTAAGACACAAGCGTGGGGGAAAATATAAAGCAGATAGTGAAGTATAGGAAACTGCAAAGGTACAAGAGTGAGTCTGAGAATCATAGCTTACAAATAAGCAGGTGGTCAATGATCAGATAAATGGGTCAGTATAGGAAATCCAAGAATAGCCAAGAAAGAGTAGAAGTGAAGTTTAAAACCAGGAGTGATCTACCATGGTTTAGAATTATCACAAGATTATAAGCAAGACTTCAGATTGAACTTGAAGGGGGTTTATATACACAGCCCAAAGGGGCGTGGTCTACAGACAACAGGTGCAGTTGATACTCACTAATTGAACACATGCAAATACATACAACAGTTTTGAAGAAATACAAAAAATAAATTAAAGAAATAAATAAAAATAAATACATTCTGAAAATGCTTCCACAAAATTTAATTATATCTCAAATTGTTGATTGTCCTGATTTAGGGGAAAAATATATATCCTTGTCAAGTGTGTAGTTTTGGAGAAAACAGCAAAACAAGTCTAATTTCTGCAGCCTAGATGCAGTAAGTGCATATTAAAAATATATATTAAATATATTTAAATGCTTCCAAAAGTTATATTATAGCAAATTATATTGTACCTCAAAATGTATATCTGATTCTCCTGAATCAATACATATATTTTTGAAATATGCTTGGTAAGTGTGCAGGTTTGGAGACAACAGCAAAGCAAGTCTCATTTCTGCAGCCTAGATGCAGAAATTGTATATTTAAAATATATATTACATATATTTAAATGCTTCCAAAAATTATATTATAGCAAATTATATTGAACCTCAAAATGTAGAACTGATTCTCCTGAATTAATACATATTTTTTATAATGTGCTTGGTAATTGTGTAGGTTTTTGAAAACAGCAAAAACAAGTGCCATTTTAAGAACCATGAGACAGAAACTGCTGAATATGTATTAAATATACTTTAAATACTTCCAAAAAATTATATTATAGCTCACACTCCTGATTCAGTGGAAAACAATAATATCCATGTGAAGTGTGTTGTTCTGAAGATAATAAATAAATAAGGTGACAGTTTCAGGCACATGGTGCAGAAACTGCTTACCTGAGTAAAATACAAAACAATACTTAAAATGCTTCACATTTTACATATAAATCAGTATATCTGATTGTCCTAATACAGGATCTATTTTTTATGTGCTTGTGAAGTGTGTAGTTTTGGAGAGGAAAAAAAGTAAATATACTGCAATGATGCACAATCTGCATTCCTGAGAATATATATTAAAAATACAAAAAATTGTATTAAAAAAATAAATAAATAAAATCATAGATCAAATTGTAGAGCTGACACTGCTGATTCAGGGAATATATATCCTAAAATTATATTATAGCTCACACTCCTGATATTCGTGTGAAGTGTGTAGTTTTGAAGATAATAAATAAATAAGGTGACAGTTTCAGACACATGGTGTAGAAACTACTTACCTGAGAAAAATCCAAAACAATACTTTAAATAATTCAAAATGCTCATCTTATATATAAACAGTATATCTGATTCTCCTAATACAGCATATATTTTTGTATGCTTCGGAAGTGTACAGTTTTGGAGAAAAAGGCACAATAAAGTGTAATTTTAGAGATCATTGTGTAGATTGTGCTGACCTCAGGATATGCCTAAAAATCACTTTAAATGCTTCAAACTTAGATATTTTTCTAAACTTTTTTTTATCAGAACCTCTTAAACAGGTGAAAAAGCCATTTAATCCACACATAAACCAAGGGGGCCCTTTGGGACTTGCTTCACAGAACCAGTGGTGGAGCCTGGGCCAGGTTGTTTACCAGTCTGAGCAGTTTTCATTTCCCCCCATTGACTTCCTATGTTTTTGTTCAGAACTTTAAAAATCCTGTCATCTCGCTTCCATAGACTTAAATTAGGGGGACCAGGTGGCCAGCAGTCTGGAGGCCCCAGGAAAGACTAACTGGGGAGGGGGCTTAATAGCAGGGGCCTAGCCAAAAAGCAGCACCTCAAATAAGGTGACCCCATGTCTCCATTTTTGTTCAACCTAGCGATGGACCGCATCATTACGAGCTTGGAAATGCATGGACAAGGATTTCTTTTGGAAGGAGGCTGTGTGACCACCCTTGCATATGTTAATGACCTAGTGATACTGAGCAACGGTTGGAAGGGCATGTTGCACAACATCTGTATCCTCAAATCCATCTGCAAGCTAATGGGCCTGAGGGCGTAGGCTCTAAAGTGTCATAGCTTCCTGGTCACACCAATACATGACTCGTACACAACATGTACATTTAACAACTGTGTACCATGGGAGATCTTCACATGATCAGCACTGATGAGTCTGAGGTATACCTGGGCGTGAAGGTAAACCCTTGGATAGGTATCTCGAAGCCTGACTTGAGAGATCAGCTGAAGACATGGATACAGAGGATAGATGAGGCATCACTGAAGCCTAGTCAAAAAGTGGTGATCCTCAACCAACATGCAGTACCTCACCTCATGTACCTGGCCGATCATGCAAAATGCAAAATGAACATCTTGAACACCCTGGACTCCAAAGTTCGGAAAGCCATCAAGCTCTGGTTGCCCCTTCCTGCTTTCACCTGGACTGGCTTGCTATACGCTCATGCTAAAGACGGCGTCCTGGCAACACTGAGGTTGGCAAAGGTGATCCCATCGATACAGGACAGGAGAATGAACAGGATGGCAAACTCTACTGATGTCATTGTTCGCAGCCTGATGCAGACAAGGAAGGCCTGAATGCCTGAATTTCCTGTCACAACAAGATCTGTGACATTGTGGCTACAGAGGCCAACAACCAGGGCTGGGTGGTATAAAAGGAACCGCACCTCAGAATGGTGGATGGTGAACTGAGGAAACCGGATCTTGTATTTTCCAAAGCGGACGAGGCATTGGTGGTGAATGTGACGGTTCAATTTGAGTATGCCACGGACTCATTGTCCATCAAGGGAAGGGAAGTTGCATTTTTTTTTAATGTGGAAAGTGGCCTGCTAGCAATGACACCTTCTTGGCTCAGTTGGAACTGCACCCAAAATGCACCATTCAGGTCTCTAGAATGATCAGCCAGAGAACATTACTCTATTCACTGGACATTCTGAGCATGTTTACTGGCAACAGCGTGGTCTACAAGAACACGTGAGACAGAAAGGCTCTGCCAGTCGGAGGACCTGGCACCAAAGACCTGTGCCACTGCTGGATGAGCCTCAAGGCAGGTTCACTATGCCAGTCAGAGGTCCTGGCATCTCAGACCTCTACCGCTGCCTGACAACCATAGAGAAGATGTGTGGTGATGGTACACGGGCCACCAAACACCTGGCGGAAGGGCACAAACTGCGAGCATTGTGATCAATCATGTCGGTCATTGATCACATTGTGAGGACCAGGGACAACAGCTATTGGGGATCTGCGGGACATTAATGACACATGCACAAGCCATTTCACTGAATGTATGATTGAATGTGTGTATTTGCTTTATCTCAACAACTTATGCAATTATTTCTGAGACGGGCTCAACAGTTATTAACCTTTGTTTTTCAATTCATTTTTTACCAATAAACCATCATTTGAAATTATTTCCATAGTTTCATTAGGATATTATTCCTATTTTCATTATTATTATTTCTCTAATATTTCCTTCCAACATTGCCATTGTCTTTATTTGTATTTTACCCATTAATGGACATTCATTGTCTCAATATATATATATATATATATTTCAAATAAACCTTCATCTTTAATAATGGATTACATAATTCCATCCTTATTCTAAACTGACTGAATGTACACATCTTTGTATAAACATTATCATCTATAATTTCCCAAAAGTTAGAACCAAATTGGTACTGCTGTAAGGCCAGTTCTATCACCATATAGACTTGTTATGCTATAAACCTTTTTAACTAAAGCATATATGTATTATTCGTTCATTACAAAGCATTGGCTTTGTTACCACATACAATTTTAGAACTTAGCAAGTAGACTTTCATCAATTACATGAAGAACTTAAGGAGGTTCATGCAGTACATTATCCTCTACACCAGGGGTTTGGAACATCCGGCCTCCGGGCCGTATACGGCCCCTGAGGCTGTTTGCTCTTGCCCTAGAGTCCATTAAAAAAAAAAAAAATCTGTGACATATACTTAAAGGTAGGGTAGGCAATCTTTTCCAGAAACATTTTTTGTTATACGGGTTGAAAGTCTCTTCACATCCTGATAGCAATCAATAATTTAAGTGGTCTAAATGTAAAAAGAAACATATACATGTTCTGTGGAAGGGACAGGACTAAAAAAGGATCGATCAATCATTGCATTCGGTCCGAATGTAATGATAGGATGTCCTTCCTGTCTGTCAATCTATATTTGCATACCGCCACGCGACTTGTTTGCGCAGACAATCACACGTCATCAGCGTGGCAATCCTTGACGCTGTGCAGAGCGAGAATGGAAGGCGAACCGCAGCTACTATTTTTAAAAACATAATAACCGTAAATAAGTTGTTTACGTTCATTATTATTGTAAGGTCTAACCTGTGAGTGAGACATAAGGTAATCTGAAACTGTGGCGATGGATTCCAACAACACATCTCTCCTCCTGACACTGAGACTCTGCTCTGTGTGTGTGTGCGCATGTGTGATAGAGGGGGCGTGGCTTTGGAGACGCATCTGAAGCGAGGGCTGGCTCTATGCTTTCAAAACAAGCTTGCTAACTGCTGGCCTCTCAGGATTGCATACCCTAGCTTTAACAGTAGACGCACCGAGCTTATGTAATAAACATCTCTACTGTGTTTTAACTGCAGTAACATGAAAATAAATAAGTTATGAACATATTTACGTGGAATATCCAAAATAGGGTTATTTTCACCGGTCATTAAAATACAGAATAACTCAAATATAACCCATAATCCTGCCTGGCTTTTACAATAGAGTCAGTCTGGAACTTAAGTGGCGATCTCTACCCGTCTTTCATGTGCTTGAAATGCATTGTTCAGCATTACAGGTGTCTTCTTACAAGTGTACTCAGATTGAGTGGATACGGTGATTACCCGCAAATAAACATGGATTGGAAACGGAGATTGAAGAGAACGCATTTTGAAAATGCCGTGTATATGAACATGACTGATTCAGGGGCATCAGAAATACTGGGAATGACAGATCATTCATAGGTTTGTGCCAGTGTTGTGAAAACATTGCGAGTGAAATGCCAGGTCCAAATGGCACCGAGTGCTTTTACTCTACTGAACAATACACGATCGCTACTGCACATAGTACAGAATGCAATCGCGCAGGCACATCGCATGCAAAATAATGATTCATGGACATTTATGGAGTGCCGTTTGTGCCAAAAGTGTTCCTCCGTCAATTTGGTAGTTCGTTCGGAAATTAATTTGGAAATTCATCAATTTGGCCATAAGTTAGTAATAGACAAATAGACAAACAGACCAACTTCCATGCAAACTTCCAGACAAACCGATGAACTTCTTGACGAACAGACAAACTTCCAGACAACCCAATGAATTTCCAGATGGCCCAATGAACTTCCAGACAAACTTCCAGACAACCCAATGAACTTCCAGACGGCCCGATGAACTTCCAGACAAACTTCCAGACAAACCGATGAACTTCCAGATGAACAGACCAACTGTCAATCATGCTCTGTGCCAAACCCACTTCAGTCCTTCTAACCAATCGGAGCAGACGCGCCTATTTTAACCTATCTGTTCATCTGGAAGTTCATCAGGTTGTCTGGAAGTTTGTCTGGAAGTTCATCGAGCCATCTGGAAGTTCATTTGGGTGTCTGGAAGTTCATCGGGCCGTCTGGAAGTTTGTCTGGAAGTTCATCAGGTTGTCTGGAAGTTTGTCTGTTCGTCTGGAAATTCATCGGTTTGTTTGGAAGTTTGCATGGAAGTTGGTCTGTTTGTCTATTTGTCTATTACTACCGTATGGCCAAATTGATGAATTTCCGAAAAAAATTCTGAACAAACTACCAAATTGACGGACGAGCACTTTTGGCACAAACGGTGCTCCATAGACATTATCAGCATAGGAGCATTTATTGTGATGCTATATATTCGTGGAGTAAAAGTGTTGACCTGGAGATGGCTGTCAAAATGCAGTGTGAGGTACGAGCTCACACAGGGAAAGTGCAGAAACGTGTCCTGTGTGGACTGTACGAGCTGATAGGTATGTAGGCTAAATATATAGTAAATAGTTTATTTAAATACACTGATTTTATTCACTGTAGCTTTGTATGTTGAAAACAAAGTTTACACAGTGTTGAACATGTTTAGTGTACCATTATGTTTTGATAAATGCAATATAAATGCAGTTATTATTGAACTATACAATATTGCTTTTGAACTATTTCAATATTTACGTTTACACTTGTTTCATTATCTTATTGTATGCAGTTTTTGAGCTTTTTGCTTATTGTAGGCTATATAGTTGTTTATGTTTTGACTGCAGTGTGTGCGCTTAGAAAAAAGTGATTTGTTCTTGCATTAGAATGAAAGTTTAATCTGTATTAATGTTTTGATGTACAGTGAGGGAAAAAAGTATTTGATCCCCTGCTGATTTTGTACGTTTGCCCACTGACAAAGAAATGATCAGTCTATAATTGTAATGGTAGGTGTATTTTAACAGTGAGAGACAGAATAACAACAAAAAAATCCAGAAAAACGCATTTCAAAAAAGTTATAAATTGATTTGAATGTTAATGAGGGAAATAAGTATTTGATCCCCTATCAATCAGCAAGATTTCTGGCTCCCAGGTGTCTTTTATACAGGTAACGAGCTGAGATTAGGAGCACTCTCTTAAAGGGAGTGCTCCTAATCTCAGCTCGTTACCTGTATAAAAGACACTTGTCCACAGAAGCAATCAATCAATCAGATTCCAAACTCTCCACCACTGCCAAGACCAAAGAGCTGTCCAAGGATGTCAGGGACAAGATTGTAGACCTACACAAGGCTGAAATGGGCTACAAGACCATCGCCAAGCAGCTTGGTGAGAAGGTGACAGCAGTTGGTGCGATTATTCGCAAATGGAAGAAACACAAAATGACTCAATCTCCCTCGGTCTTGGGGCTCCATGCAAGATCTCACCTCGTGGAGTTTCAATGATCATGAGAAAGGTGAGGAATCAGCCCAGAACTACACAGGAGGATCTTCTTAATGATCTCAAGGCAGCTGGGACCATAGTCACCAAGAAAACAATTGGTAACACAATACGCCGCGAAGGACTGAAATCCTGCAGCGCCCGCAAGGTCCCCCTGCTCAAGAAAGCACATGTACAGGCCCGTCTGAAGTTTGACATTGAACATCTGAATGATTCAGAGGAGAACTGGGTGAAAGTGTTGTGGTCAGATGAGACCAAAATTGAGCTCTTTGGCATCAGCTCAACCGTGTTTGGAGGTGGAGGAATGACCACAAGAACACCATCCCCACCGTCAAACATGGAGGTGGAAACATTATGCTTTGGGGGTGTTTTTCTGCTCAGGGGACAGGACAACTGCACCGCATCAAAGGGATGATGGATGGGGCCATGTACCATCAAATCTTCGGTGAGAACCTCCTTCCCTCAGCCAGGGCATTGAAAATGGGTCGTGGATGGGTATTCCAGCATGACAATGACCCAAAACACACAGCCAAGGCAACAAAGGAGTGGCTCAAGAAGAAGCAGATTAAGGTCCTGGAGTGGCCTAGCCAGTCTCCAGACCTTAATCCCATAGAAAATCTGTGGAGGGAGCTGAAGGTTCGAGTTGCCAAACATCAGCCTCGAAACCTTAATGACTTGGAGAGGATCTGCAAAGAGGAGGGGGACAAAATCCCTCCTGACATGTGTGCAAACCTGGTGGCCAACTACAAGAAACGTCTGACCTCTGTGATTGCCAACAAGGGTTTTGCCACCAAGTACTAAGTCGAAGGGGTCAAATACTTATTTCCCTCATTAACATGCAAATCAATGTATAACTTTTTTGAAATGCGTTTTTCTGAATTTTTTTGTTGTTATTCTGTCTCTCACTGTTAAAATACACCTACCATTAAAATTATAGACTCATAATTTCTTTGTCAGTGGGCAAACGTACAAAATCAGCAGAGGATCAAATACTTTTTTCCCTCACCGTATGAGGAGGCATTTAGAATAGGTAGACTGGAGCACACTGAATACAGATTCAGTTGAAAATGGGTGGTTATATTTTAAGAATATACTACTTGAGGCTTAGGAGAAATTTGTACCAAAACGTAGAAAATTGAGGACCAGAAAACATTGGCCAAAATGGTTTAATAGAAGTATGCAAAAAAATATCAAGAGAAAGTGTTAAGGTACAATGCTTCAGTTGAAGCAACCCTTCGGGTCCCAGTGAATCAGGCACCCCAGTGAGTGCTTCCAGTAACAGATGAGGCTTTTCAACAGGAGACAGGCCCGGGAAGTAAAGTCACTGACACAATGTCTGTTCGTTTATCTTCGTTTATTGAAAGTTTCACACAGCCTTTTATACATCTACAAGCAATATTTCAAAGGAGGTTTGGGGTCATCCCAAACCTGTATGATATTTTCTTGGCATATGTCCCGGGGCAGTTCCGAGACACGGGAAGCAATAATTGATAAGGTATTCTTTCTAATTGGGGAAACAATATTTCATCCAGACATGGAAGCACTGGTACCAAGGACACAGCATACACTATACTGATAAGAACATGTATTATAGTTTTGGTTTGTTAACTAAAGAATGTCCACGGCAGTAGAAATTATCTCTATCTGCCACACAGATAAGTCTGTGCTGAGAAATCCTAATAAGAACAAGGAAACCCTTATAAGAGCAAGTTTTAACTAGTATCTTACTGGAAAGCAATTTTACCCCAACAGAAAGAAAATGTTGTATAACACATACAAAAGGGATGGAGATTAAACAAAATACATAGAATATGAGCTGTTGAGCTTCAAAGAGACCCTAAGAAAGGGATCAGGAAAGCAAAGAGGGAAATAGAAAGAAACATAGCTCTTGGAGCTAAAACTAATGCAAAGAGTTTCTTTCAATAACACAACAGCAAGAGGTCAATAAAGCAGGAAGTGAAACAGATAAAGGGCAAAAATTGAAGTATCTTGGAAAACTAACAAGATGTGGCAAATATTCTAAATTAGTATTTCACAGAGGTTTTTACAAAAGAAAAAACAGATAACATGCCACAGGTTAACAATCAGTGCAGTCAAATCCTAAGAGAGATCAGGATAAATGAGGAGGAGGTACTAAAGGGACTAGCAGAATTATAAACAAACATCACCTGGACCAGATGGCATATTTCCAACAGTACTTAAAGAAATTAAGGAAATTATTTATACGCCGCTAACTCAAATATTCCACATGTCACTTAGAACAGGGGATGTGCCAACTGACTGGAAGACGGCAAATGTCATACCAATCCACAAGAAAGGGGTCAAAACTGAGACAGGAAATTACAGACCAATCAGTCTCACCTGCATCACCTGTAAAATGTTGGAAAAAATGATTAGACGAAAAATAGAGGAGCATCTTAATGAAAACCATATTCTTGGAGATAGTCAACATGGGTTTAGACGAAGCAGATCATGTCTGACTAATTTATTCGAATTTTTTGAACATGCAACTGCAGCTGTAGATCAGGTGAAAGCATATGATATGATATACTTAGATTTTCAAAAAGCTTTTTATAAGGTTCCATACTAAAACCTGATCCTCAAATTGGAAGCTGTAGGCATTCAGGGTAATGTAAGTTGATGGATTATGAACTGGTTGATGTATAGGAAACAGAGGGTGTTGATTAGAGGACTTGATAGTGGAGTTCCACAGGGATCAATACTAGGGCCTATGCTTTTTCTAATCTATATTAATGATCTGGATTCTGGGATAGTTAGCAAACTTGTCAAATTTGCCGATGATACTAAAATAGGTGGCTCAGCAGATACAATCTCAGCAGCACAGGCTATTCAAAGGGACTTAGATAATATTCAGTTGTGGGCCGACACCTGGCAGATGAAATTCAATGTGGACAAGTGCAAGGTAATACATGCAGTTAACAAAAATGTCCACTATATTTACACTATGGGAGGAATAGAACTAGATGAAGTAATACATGAGAAAGACCTAGGAGTCTATGTGGACTTTCTCCATCCAAACAATGTGGGGAAGCAATAAAAAAGGCAAACAGAATGCTAGCGTATATTGTCAAAAGTATAGAATTGAGAACAAGGGCAGTAATGACAAGAAAATGCGCTAGTTAGACCTCATCTGGAATACTGTGTACAGTTCTGGGCTCCACACTTCAAGAAAGATATCGCTGCTCTAGAGGCAATTCAGAGGAGAGCAACCAGACATATTCCAGGTCTGAAGGGAATGTCCTACTCGGAGATACTGAGGGACCTGAACCTTTTCACCCTGGAACAGAGGAGACTACGTGGGGACTTGATCCAAGTCTTCAAAATCATGAAAGGCATCGACCACATCAAACCAGAGGAGCTTTTCCAGATCAGCAGGGACACACGCACCCGGGGACACAAATGGAAATTGGGCTTCAAGGCGTTCAAGACGGAAAACAGGTGACACTTCTTCACACAGAGAGGCGTCCAAATCTGGAACAAACTCCCCAGCGATGTGATAGAAGCTGAAAATTTGGGAACATTTAAAAATAGACTGGACAGGATGCTTGGATCACTCAATTATTAATGGACACCAAACGAGCATGATGGGTTGAATGGCCTCCTCTCCTTTGTAAACTTTCTTATGTTCTTAACCATTTTGTGCACCAGATATCACAAAATACTGAAGGTACTGATTAACATTTAGGGAATGTGAGGAAAGAATAACAAATTAAATGTCTATGGAATGGAACAACAACATCTCTCAGGAGCTGCATTATGTCCCAACATTGCTGCATTTACACTGTCTTGTGTTCTACACGGGTTTTTGATGGATCATGTAAAGATATAAGGGTGTATGACTCACTGGCCCTGTACAAAACAATTATGAAAAGTGACATGGAGTTACTTTCATTTGCATTTTATAAACTGAGTTAATACGTAATTTATATTGTTGTGGTTGATCACTGACAGTAAATTCACTAGTAACTGAAACTCAACATTTACATTACATGACAACTTTGTATGTACACTATTTCAGTGGTTTTATGATTAGAATGGCATACCTTCATCTCTGAAAACATGCAGCAGTCTCCTAGCATTGTTTTTTTAATAAGATAAATAATTGGTTGGCAGATTTACCATAATTTGAATTTGTAATGCAACAGAAACATAAAGCTGCCGTAAGTGTGCTATGTTTACAGTTTGAAGTCTTTTGAGACATAGAGACTAAACATGCAATACATATTTTTAACAGGTTTCAGTGCTCTAAGAATTCCTAAAATGTAAAAATGTTTCATTTCCAGCAAATATGGGACCTGATGGAATAGACACAGAAATACCCAGCACAGTGGCAGCAAATTGACAGGAACAACTGTGGGGTGTTTGGTATGACGGTAAGAAACAGCATTTTAAGAAATGTTATTCAACAAACCAAAACAGAAGTGCAAATTAAATTATGTTAAACACCATACCGTTATTGATGTAATACTTTGATCAAATATTAATGATAATAATGATCTATATATTTCTTTTTTAACAAATAAACACTAACTACCCAAATACAGGGTTTTAGCTCAAAGTTCAGGTGCCAAAAGACTTTTGCACAGTACTATAAGATATTTAGTTGTAAGCACATGTCCAATTCATGTACACTTGTACATTATGTAACAAAGTAATGCTACATGTTAATGTTCTTAATGATCATCGGTTAAGCACTGTAGATGGCAGTGATTGAACTGCAGTTTTTGCAAGTTCAGGAGAAGGGTTTGGGCCACAACCAACTACAGCACCTTTGCCACAGAGATGGGCGGCAGATGTGAAAGTATATCCTTGTTGATTCTTTAATTACAGAACATTTAAGCCCATATTCACAAAATTTCTAAAAATAAGAATGTTGATGCTTTATATGGGTAGCCATCATACTCTGAAAGATTTTGTTGATATGAGCATATGATATGAGGTAGAAAAAAGAACAGTGTATGGCCAGCAACATCCATATATGCGTGTTCCAGGAAAGCTCATCAGAGCAACAGTATGTTATTAATTATGTCACAGACAAAAGAAAAAAACTGCTAATACACAAATATAAGTGACAGTTAAATAGTCTAAAGTTGTCTAAAGAACTGTAATTAAACAGTGCAATATGTATAATATTATCTTATGATGTTCCTAAAAAAGATAAACAAATTCATAATATGCTAATAATATAAAAGTTACACATTAACAGTGTCTTAACCATCAAATTGTATTGTATAATATTGTATGTACTGATGTTATTTCAGATTGCTGTATCCTGATGTCACCACACACCAGTAGATGGAGTGTGACAGCTGCAATGGGTGGCTGCACTTGCCGGTGTAGAGACCGCTGAACTCCAGCACTCATTAGTATTTCATTGTGGCTGCCAGAACCCACAACTATGGATCTTTGACGGGTAGCTACTACTAATATTGCTATTTCTTTGTTATCACTAAAAACTAAATGTTATAGTTGTTGTGGTATAAAGCTGACCAATGCAATCTAGCATGGATGAGACTGAAATGTTGTTCTTTCAGTAAACGTCTACTGACATTGAACTATTCGACTATAGTTTACATGTATTAAGAAAAGGTTTAGCAGCCTAAACGCTAATAGCAAGTGATTCACTTTGGCTGGAAAAAATATCTTTAAAGGCAATTTTCTGGCTGTACAAGGTGTAGATTGTATAAGTACATGAATATTTGGGTAAAAATGTATGCTTTTTGTTTTGTTATCCACAGACTCCATCAAATAATTACAGACAAAGGAGTTCAGGGCCTTGTCACAGAGGAAGATGTAAAGGTATGCTTTTTTTGTTCATGTCTGTGTGTGTTCACATATGTTAAATAACATTTTCCAACAGGAACTGACAGGTAAAATCTGATGTAAGTGTTGGATCAGGGCATCTGCCAAGAAATAACAATAATAAGAATAATAATAATAAAAAATTACAAAATCCCCAAGGATGTTCCTTTGGAAGAACCCTGGCACATCCCTGCAGCTCAAGAGGCTGACACAGATTCGTAGTTTACAGATTTCTGGGGAAACCTGTAGGTTATTATTTTACTCTAATTCATATATTTTTGTTGTTTAATTAGTCTTAAAGTATTATGAAGCTTGTTATGTTTATGTTTTTTATGTTTAATTGATGACTATGTGTAATTACAGGGTGACGACTTCATGTCATGAGGTAAATGTTCTATTCATCACCATGGTAATCAACAACACCTAATGCAATAATGGGACGACAGCTCAATTTCTTATCTCAAACTTTTATTTTGGTAGTTTTCATTGAAATGTTCTTGTTTTAGGTCATGATAAAAATCCTGAAGAACCACCAAGGGATGTGCTGTTACATGGTGGAGGTCTTTATTGAAAGCAGGGAAGTTATTTTGGGGAACATTTATGTGTTTACTTTGTTTTTCTATTTATTGGTATTTGTTACAATGCTGTTATTGTTTTGGTGGGGTTTTGTATTTTTATTTAAAAATAAATAGTTTATCTTGCAATAGAATATAGTAACAAAGTTTAAGGTTTCAAGAGATATTGTCACGAAGTGAAATTGCCTATACTCCATTTTCACCCACCTTTTATTTTTATTGTACTTTACTATTATACTATATATATATATATATATATATATATATATATATATATATATATATATATATATATATATATATATAAAACACAATCATACGTAACAAATCTTAAGACTTCAGTGTCATTTTTGCCTAAACCTAAAAACACTTCCCTGAATCATAGAAAACAGTGCAGCCAAGCCTGAATTCGAGCATAATCATCACAGAAAGAATACATAGTCATTGGACCCCTGTCATAATTTGATTGATGATCGCTTCATAGTGAACTCCATTATTATTATTCAAAATATGCTCTCCGCAAGACATCCATGTCGCTTCAATGTTCATCCAGCTAGAGCTGGATGCTGACGTACAGGCCACTTTCCTGTCCGTCCAGACCATGCCCTCCACCCAGCTCACATCTAGCACAACAACAACGTCCTGCTCAACATCCACTCGAGGGCTCCCCCTACTGACGACATCCAGGGCAACATCCCGATCAACATCCCGCTCAACATCCCTCATCGCCCGTCTGTCCTGCTAAACATCCACTCCAGGGCTCCCCCTAGTGACGACGTCCAGATGACCGTACTGGATGTCCATGTCGTGCTGAGGGATCTAGCCCCTACTGGCTTTGGGGAATGAACAGGCTAAAAGGAGGAAAAATGTATTTGTATTGCTGAAAGGGATCCACAGGGCAAGGGTTATAGCTCTTCAGGCCTTACTTATTTTATTTGGAAAACTCAAGTGGAAGATGCCCAAGGATGAAACCTCTCCACAGCACATACTTGGGATTTGGGTGAGACCAACCTTTTCTTTCCACCATTATGAAAGAGCAGCTGCGTTGACTGTACATATACATATATTTTTTTCTATGGCCATAGGGATTTTGGGATTTAGTGACTCTTTTTGTGAAAGTATTTTGTTTTGTTTTTCCTTTTCCTTTTTGTGGATTATAAAGACTGTTTTTGATAAAGAAGGCCAACTGAATATTGTTTAATTCCTACTGATTGGGTGCCCAATAAATGGTAGTTTCCTGTTCGGTTCAGTAAAGGCTGTGTTGGATTTGTTTTGGGCCAGCCTGTGCAAGGGCTTTTTTCAGGAAGGACAACTTTCATGTCTGTTGATTTCTTCTCCTTTCTCTCATTTACTCTCTGAATCTTTCTCTTCTATTTTTCTGTGGTGGGGGTAATCATTCTGAATCTTGTCCTTTGCTGCTTTCTGTTATCTCTTCTGGTTCTTATGGGTGTTAGGGATCTATGCTATAGTTAGTTGTGTTACCTCCTAATGAAATTATATTAGTTTTATTGGAATACATCTCCCTGTTTCTTGTCTTCTGGTGTCTAGTAGATGAACCATATTTTGCTATAGCTCAGTCTTTTCCTCAACATTTAGGAGGATTCTTATAATGCATCCACCACTCAAAGAAGAATTCGAACCTCAGGACAGTCATGCACACAGTGACAACTGAGGCAAAAGAGCAGGACGTCATCTTTTTGATCGCGAACCGAGACATTGAAGTGCATGAAGAGATTCTCTTTCACTGTGGACTGAACCGCAGGTCCTTTGGGGCAGAGCCTGCTGATGCAGAGTGGCTGGACTAATAGATGGACCCTCATACTTACCGGACCCTTTCTCCCTGTGTAGAGTACAACACCTATGTGTGATGCGAGTTTAAATGTCTTGTGGTTTTATACAAATGTCTACCAAGTATCTGACTGATTAAAAATCATAAATAGTGTAATTCTTCACATTTGTCTGCTAAAACTCTGTAAAATCCCTTCCAGCTATACCATAATCGTATATAATATCTAAACTCTGGCATTAGCCAGTCATGATTGTATTATTTTGATTTGACATCTTGAATTGAACCTGCTTGTTTCATTTTTTTGTTTTCATTTGCACTTATCTTAATACTTCTTGTATATTGCACTTTTTATTTGCACTCTTTATTTGGTCTCCTTATATGGATATCTGCCCTGCAAAGCCATACTTCACATAAGAAAAATATGTATGATGTGATTTCAAATGTCTTATGATTTTATAATAATGTATAATGAAAATATCTGCCCTGCACAGCCATGTTTAACATAAAAAATATATGTATGTGATGTGATTTAAAATGTGCTGTGATTTTACACAAATGTATACCAATTCTTCACATTGTCCTTCTCAAACTCTTGCTAATCCCTTCCAGCTATACCACAATCGTGTATAATATCTAAACTCTAGCATGAACCAGTCTTGATAGTATTATTTGGATAGACATACTGTTTAGACTGATACTGTTTTCATTTGCACTTATCTGCATGAACTGTTGAACACTTGTGTGTTGCATAGTTTATTTGCACTGTATACATGTGTGTAAAGCTCTGTATCAAGCTGCTTTTTAATGTTTTTGTAAGGCCTACATGCTCTGCAATGTGCAGAGCTGTAATTGGCCTTGTAAGGCATAACTGCTGTGCACTGTACTGCTTTATAATTTTAATTGTAGGTTGCTTTCAAACCTAAGACATACTTTAAACTGTTTACAAAGAAATATGCATGAACTATATGGAATTGCACTGTAATGACTGTAATGATACTGTTGGAGATGCTACAAAGGATCAACTCTAAAGTGTACTAGAGCAGACCTTATCACAATGTGGTGGATCTTCCAGGATATACTTCCATTTAAGTGGATAAAGCTACCAAAAACCTTGAAACACTGAATTCAAAATTTCGTGAAAATTAGTGAAGTTGTCTCACTTCTGATGCACTACTCTGATTTTCACGAGTTTGGGAAACCGCAAACCCTAACCCCTTACTCTACTCAACCCCACAATGCCAGTTTAGCTGTGTCCCATTTCAGTCGCATTTTAACCACTCTTCAGGGCTTGGAATGCACCCATGCAAGGCAAATCAAATGGTCAAAAAGGTTCAAAAACCACCAGGGGGCAGTAGAGGATCATCCTATTGGTGGGGCCCCATGCTTGGTTTGGGTCCCCCAAAAATGGGAAAAGGCCTCAATTGCACTCTCTAGTGGTAACTACAGGCCTCCAGTTATGTATATGGTCAGATGTATAATGTATTGTGTGCCTGTAAAAAAAAAGCATATGCTATTTGCCAGATCAATCAAGTAGCCCACCAGGAAAGCTCTGTCTCCCCAGAGAGGAGTACCACCAAGCTCTATTTCTCCTCATCTTCCAAGGGGATTGAAAACGGGGAACTTGGAAAGTATAGGGCGGCACAGGAGGAGACGTTGGAGGGGGGTTGGGGGAGAGATGGAAAGTTATTTGTATAAACTTTATGGTTTATTTATTTATTAAAGTCTAAAGTCTTTTTCTCTCTTGTGGGTGAGTGGGCGGGGCATATGGTGTTGGTGGCAGCTGACAGGGGCAAAGAGGGAGTTCCTTATAATTTTTAAAAATGTATTTTAACATTTATTTTACAAATACTGTTCTCATTCAAAGAAAGAAAATACTTTTCTGCTCCAGTACATTCCATCATATTACTTTTATGAAAATAGAGTAAGGTATTGAGCCCAGGACAAAACAAAGTAAAACTGAAAAAAAAAAAGAAAAATTGTGAAAATTAAAGTCAAATCACTCTTGACATATTACTCTGATTTTCAGGATTTTTTAAAACATAAATTTAACCCTAAATCTGCATTTACTGTACTGAATCCCACAATATTATCACTGTAGGTGTGCCAGTACATTTTCATCACTTATTCATCACTGAGTCTGAATCTCAGCTATGTGGTCCAAATAAAAGTGAATGGGAGACCAACAGGAAATGCCCAGAATGTTTAAAATGCATGCCATGGTGTGAGATCGCACTCTAGTTTTAAAGTTAAATATGTCCCATAAAAAAATTAAAAAAGAGAACGAGATAAATTCAGCTCTAGTTAACAAGAACTACATCATTATCACAAGGAGAATAGGTACATGGATAGGAACATTGATATGATATCTTGAGAAAAAAAGATTTTAGAAAAGTATTTTGAAACAGAGAAAACTAAATTTAAATCTAATAAAAATCAGAAAGAGATAAATGCATTTGTAGTTAAATAATCTACATCTTAGGAGAATAGATGCATGGATAGGAACAGTGAAATAACATTGTGTACCAATCCTTTTGTTAAACATAAGTAAGTTGTAGAAGAGAAGAATTGTATATTAAAAGGTAATAAATATATCAAAAAATACCTACATTGATTTTTTTTCAATTGTTTGTACCATCTACAATTGAATAATTGGTGAATATCAGTAAACAAGAGCCTGCTGTATCTGTTTCAGTTCTCTCGAATGATCAAACCCCCCAGTCTTTATAATTAAATGAAAATAAAATACAAAACACACAAAATAAGCATAAGGGAAGCAACACTTTGTGTGGAGGAAAATATAAATCATTTTGTGATTCTGTGCTTTGTGTGCTGTTACCCTGGAGGTTTCTGGTAAGTAACTATTAATTTGCCTGCATTCTTTTCAGATGAATTATGAGAACCTGTTCTTTTCACTTCTCATTTACTCCCTTTTAGTTTATCAGCAACTTACATTCTCTACTTGTTTCTTATTAAGGTTTAATTGTTTCAAACCTATCTTTGTTATCGGCAAATTACCTTCCAAATGTAGCTGGCAATTCAGAGGATAATAATTATTACTCATGAGTAATAATTGTAATAATATTGATGAGATGGGTAGGGTAGGCTTATTTTAGAATGCCAATGCAATTACTATCACAGTTATTTAGATGACCAGTCAGACACTGCTTGTAAAATGTCAAACCCCTTGAAGGTATGTCTGAAAATAGGAATAAAAGCTTTGTACTTCCTTGAACTCTTTGGAAAAACAGCATTATACTTGTTGAATACTTTCTGTTCCTGTGTTCTGCAGTTTTTTCCCATGCACGTAATAAAATCTGATTAGAACTTCAGACTCCAAATCTAAATTCCAGCACATTTGTCACACCCAGCCCTTGACACTTACTTTGTTTATTTTAAATGCATGGTTAGGGAGAGACTATTATCAATGGAGGTAGTTTTGTCTTTTTTTTGGAAGTTGAAGATATTTTTGGAACTTGTTGCTGAGGGGATGGCAGTTCCATCTTTGTTTACCTGCATGGAAATTGTGTGCGTGGGTGCATGTCATTTCTTTATGTGGCCCAGCAGTCCCAGGGACACACACCACACTTGTTCTGGGTGGGGCAGGTATATTTTGGTAATTATTTAATCTCAAAGGTTAATTTGTATATTAATCACTTAAATGTAGTCTATAGTAACATGTATTTGGTATCTGTTTAAGTTTCATTGTTATTGTTAATATTGGTATATATGATAATGCTAGTGAACAGCTATAAAGCTCTCAGAAGATGGGGATCGGTGATGAGAGTTGGAGGTAGTTACAGACCTCTTGTACTATGACTAGTGTTGGCTTGTTGCAGGGTGTTCCCCCCATTCTGATATATATTGAGTTTGGTGGGGTGTATTTTTGTGTTTTGTTTGTTGTTTTTGGTTTTCAATAATTGTTTTGTTCTTTTTGCAATAACATCTTGCATCAGTGCCTCACTGCCTGATATGTGCCACATAGCACTTCTCTACACACACTCCCGAATCTGGAGCGGTGGAGACGGGCGCCGCAAGGTGTCCAGTGAGGTGACCAATCCAGGAGAAGCTGGCGGGAGCCCTGGGGAGAGTTCTCTTTTCTTTGTGAAGGGCAGGGCGCCCTAGAATGGGTTCGCACCGAGAGAGGGGCCTGCGCCTTGGAAAGCGTCACAGTTCCGGCGGCGTCCAGTGAGCTCTCGCTGGCTCTTGAAAATCCGGGGGAGAGGGTGTAAATCTCGCACCGGGCCGTACCCATATCCGCAGCAGGTCTCCAAGGTGAACAGTGAGGAACCCTGAATAATGTTTTCCATAAACTGTATAATGTTTTATATTAATAATAATATCAAGACTGAGCAAATTAGATTTATCGAGCTATCGATAGGCAGTTGTTCAGGGCATATCTTCTAGACATTCTCCTCTCCACTTTGACTTCTGTTTATTATGATAAGAGGAACACCCAAACAGATAAATAGCCCACAGTTACCAGTTTGCTTAGTGTTTGTTTGTGGGTTCCTGTTCTTATCTCAAGGCTGAAGATGTTACATTATAGTGATTGATTACCTCATTGTCCAGTGCAGAACCTGTCTCAGAAATAACTGGAAAAGTCGTTGATAATGTAAATTGAACTTCAATCAAGCCGGCTTGGAAACACCACGTCAGGAATTCCTTCAGTGAGAACTTAATGTTTACAAACATGAGTGCAGCTTTATAGGAAAATGTCATAGAATGTTGTGGCCGTTCATCCAATCAGAAGCTTCAAAAGATGCAAGCTCTGCAAAGTTTGTAGGCTGCCCTTCCCAAGGGAAGAGGCCATCATGGAGGCAGATGTCAGGTCGTGTTACAGCATACAACTGTACAATCTTGTGGTTTTCTTAACAATGAGGTAACATCTTTAGCTTTGAGAGGAGAAACAGGAAATCCACAAACGGACAAACCCATGGGCGATACATTCAGACAAACCCATGGACGATACATTCGTGGGCCATTTCTCTTATCATACAAAAACAGAAACTTTGCTTGGCTTTTTACTAATAAATCCAATTTGTTAAGTCTGCACAAATGTAATTATTTCTAATATCAATATAAAATATTATATAGTTAATATAAAACACTTTCTTCATCATTCCAATACAGAGTCTTCATCCAGTGTGAAAGAAAACTGTGAGACTGGGCAGTTTTCTATGCCATAACAGGAAAACACCTGCTTCCATGATGACCCCCTCCTCAGGAAGACAACAACAAACATTACAAGGGTCAGGGACCTGACCTCAAGACAACACTTTGGGAAACCTGTGACTGACCCTGCCCCCAGACCCACATGTCATACATTGTATAAAAAGCTGTTCACTTCTGCTGTTCAGAGAGACTCTGCTGGAGAGTTTCCATGTCGGGCCCTTCCAGGCCTGGCATGTTAAATAAATACATGTTATCCTCTGTGCATCAAGACTGGGTTCTTCAAACAGCCTCTGGCATGTTAGAACAATGTAGGTAAGGGAAGTTGGCAGCTGTAACTTCGGGATAAGGAAGATACAACTAATAAGAAGATTCAAATATACAACTGACTCAATGCTATACAC
>NW_027102997.1:192500-220000 GCF_036373705.1 Amia ocellicauda | reverse complement strand
TCCTTGTTTTTTGAAAGAATTCCTCAAAGCTAACCATATTGTGATCAGTTTACCATTGGTTCTCTAACTAGTGTCCCTCTGACTATCTTGGTCATTTGAAAATATCAAGTCAATTATTTTAACATTGGAGAGGTCACCTCATTGTTACTGATCAACAGTTGCTTTGAGGACTATAGGACCAGACCTCTCCCAGTAGATCTGTTTTTCTGCATTCCTACAAGACAAGCACGAACATTCAGAAACCTGACCTCAAGACAACACTCTGGGAAACCTGTGACTGAGGTGGAGAGCTTCCATGTCGGCCCTTCCAGGCCTGGCATGTTAAATAAATACATGTTATCATCTGTGCATCAAGACTGGGTTCTTCAGAGTGTAAAAACATGTGCTCATACAGAAAGATTTTGGTTTTAAACTTTCCAGTTTGCAAATCATTGAAATATTAGCTGAAATTACAAGTCGGATAATGTACTGTATTTTATTAAATACATACTAAAGCCAAATAAACAATGCACTAACACTACCCAAACACGTATATCCAAAAGCATCTTCTCTTAACGGGTCACAGTAACCAGTCAAATTATTATATTCACTCAATAATAAATACTTTAGGTAAGTGTTTAGTACAGACACATGAAACAACACCCATCAGTTTAAAACTTTTTCTATATTTTAATATTTCAAAGCCTTTTTTAAAAAAAAAAGAAAAGAGAAATAACACGTCACTTATTTGGACAGTATTTACAAAATATAGTGTTTAAAAATTCTTATTTTACTCTATGCAAAACTGTTGTTAAGCCTTGCCTAGTCTATTAATCTTCTCATAAATGAGCCCATGTTAATGGCAATTTTTAATTTCCATATGATTACATAGACACAAGAAAAGCCCATTAAACTGCAGTATTATTAGCTGAAACCGTTTCATGTGAGCCTGGAGTTTTATTGGTTAAAATAGGCATATCTGCCCCTATTGGCTAGAAAGACCAAAGTGGGTTTGGCACAGTGCATGACTGACAGTTGGTCTGTCTCACCACTGATCAAACAAACAGGCAAGCCAGAAGCATTTGTTTTATTTTTATTTTTAATCAAAGCCCGGGGAGCCACTGAGGAGGGGTTTAAGAGCTGCAGGTTGCCGACCCCTGCTCTAGAAGAGTACATTAACTTATACTGTCCTTGCTAGTGTAGTTTTTAATAAATAAATAAAACATTGCATTGTTTTGAACTGCATATACACAAAGTGCATTTCTATAGATATGAATAAACATATCAAGACATCCTTCAAAATGCACAGATTATATATCAAAGCATAGATTGCACTCCCCTCTACAAGACCACATTATTTTTTATTATCCTTGCTAGTGCAGTTGTAACAGTCAAGGTCCTAGACAGAAGCCCTTCTTACCAAAAGGGTCTAAGACACAAGCGTGGGGGAAAATATAAAGCAGATAGTGAAGTATAGGAAACTGCAAAGGTACAAGAGTGAGTCTGAGAATCATAGCTTACAAATAAGCAGGTGGTCAATGATCAGATAAATGGGTCAGTATAGGAAATCCAAGAATAGCCAAGAAAGAGTAGAAGTGAAGTTTAAAACCAGGAGTGATCTACCATGGTTTAGAATTATCACAAGATTATAAGCAAGACTTCAGATTGAACTTGAACGGGGTTTATATACACAGCCCAAAGGGGCGTGGTCTACAGACAACAGGTGCAGTTGATACTCACTAATTGAACACATGCAAATACATACAACAGTTTTGAAGAAATACAAAAAATAAATTAAAGAAATAAATAAAAATAAATACATTCTGAAAATGCTTCCACAAAATTTAATTATATCTCAAATTGTTGATTCTCCTGATTTAAGGGAAAAATATATATCCTTGTCAAGTGTGTAGTTTTGGAGAAAACAGCAAAACAAGTCTAATTTCTGCAGCCTAGATGCAGTAAGTGCATATTAAAAATATATATTAAATATATTTAAATGCTTCCAAAAGTTATATTATAGCAAATTATATTGTACCTCAAAATGTATATCTGATTCTCCTGAATCAATACATATATTTTTGAAATATGCTTGGTAAGTGTGCAGGTTTGGAGACAACAGCAAAGCAAGTCTCATTTCTGCAGCCTAGATGCAGAAATTGTATATTTAAAATATATATTACATATATTTAAATGCTTCCAAAAATTATATTATAGCAAATTATATTGTACCTCAAAATGTAGAACTGATTCTCCTGAATTAATACATATTTTTTATAATGTGCTTGGTAATTGTGTAGGTTTTTGAAAACAGCAAAAACAAGTGCCATTTTAAGAACCATGAGACAGAAACTGCTGAATATGTATTAAATATACTTTAAATACTTCCAAAAAATTATATTATAGCTCACACTCCTGATTCAGTGGAAAACAATAATATCCATGTGAAGTGTGTTGTTCTGAAGATAATAAATAAATAAGATGACAGTTTCAGGCACATGGTGCAGAAACTGCTTACCTGAGTAAAATACAAAACAATACTTAAAATGCTTCAAATTTTACATATAAATCAGTATATCTGATTGTCCTAATACAGGATCTATTTTTTATGTGCTTGTGAAGTGTGTAGTTTTGGAGAGGAAAAAAAGTAAATATACTGCAATGATGCACAATCTGCATTCCTGAGAATATATATTAAAAATACAAAAAATTGTATTAAAAAAATAAATTAAAAAAATCATAGATCAAATTGTAGAGCTGACACTGCTGATTCAGGGAATATATATCCTAAAATTATATTATAGCTCACACTCCTGATATTCGTGTGAAGTGTGTAGTTTTGAAGATAATAAATAAATAAGGTGACAGTTTCAGACACATGGTGTAGAAACTACTTACCTGAGAAAAATCCAAAACAATACTTTAAATAATTTAAAATGCTCATCTTATATATAAACAGTGTATCTGATTCTCCAAATACAGCATATATTTTTGTATGTTTCAGAAGTGTACAGTTTTGGAGAAAAAGGCACAATAAAGTGTAATTTTAGAGATCATTGTGTAGAATGTGCTGACCTCAGGATATGCCTAAAAATCACTTTAAATGCTTCAAACTTAGATATTTTTCTAAACTTTTTTTTATCAGAACCTCTTAAACAGGTGAAAAAGCCATTTAATCCACACATAAACCAAGGGGGCCCTTTGGGACTTGCTTCACAGAACCAGTGGTGGAGCCTGGGCCAGGTTGTTTACCAGTCTGAGCAGTTTTCATTTCCCCCCATTGACTTCCTATGTTTTTGTTCAGAACTTTAAAAATCCTGTCATCTCACTTCCATAGACTTAAATTAGGGGGACCAGGTGGCCAGCAGTCTGGAGGCCCCAGGAAAGACTAACTGGGGAGGGGGCTTAATAGCAGGGGCCAAGCCAAAAAGCAGCACCTCAAATAAGGTGACCTCATGTCTCCGTTGTTGTTCAACCTAGTGATGGACCGCATCATTACGAGCTTGGAAATGCATGGACAAGGATTTCTTTTGGAAGGAGGCTGTGTGACCACCCTTGCATATGTTAATGACCTAGTGATACTGAGCAACGGTTGGAAGGGCATGTTGCACAACATCTCTATCCTGAAATCCATCTGCAAGCTAATGGGCCTGAGGGCGCAGGCTCTAAAATGTCATAGCTTCCTGGTCACACCAACACATGACTCGTACACAACATGTACAATTAACAACTGTGTACCATGGGAGATCTTCACATGATCAGCACTGATGAGTCTGAGGTATACCTGGGCGTGAAGGTAAACCCTTGGATAGGTATCTCGAAGCCTGACCTGAGAGATCAGCTGAAGACATGGATACAGAGGATAGATGAGGCATCACTGAAGCCTAGTCAAAAAGTGGTGAGTACCTCACCTCATGTACCTGGCCGATCATGCAAAATGCAAAATGAACATCTTGAACACCCTCGGAAAGCCATCAAGCTCTGGTTGCCCCTTCCTGCTTTCACCTGGACTGGCTTGCTATACGCTCATGCTAAAGATGGCGTCCTGGCAACACTGAGGTTGGCAAAGGTGATCCCATCGATACAGGACAGGAGAATGAACAGGATGGCAAACTTTACTGATGTCATTGTTCGCAGCCTGATGCAGACAAGGAAGGCCTGAATGCCTGAATTTCCTGTCACAACAAGATCTGTGACATTGTGGCTACAGAGGCCAACAACCAGGGCTGGGTGGTATAAAAGGAACCGCACCTCAGAATGGTGGATGGTGAACTGAGGAAACCGGATCTTGTATTTTCCAAAGCGGACGAGGCATTGGTGGTGAATGTTTCGGTTCAATTTGAGTATGCCACGGACTCATTGTCCATCAAGGGAAGGGAAGTTGCATTTTTTTTAAATGTGGAAAGTGGCCTGCTAGCAATGACACCTTCTTGGCTCAGTTGGAACTGCACCCAAAATGCACCATTCAGGTCTCTAGAATGATCAGCCAGAGAACATTACTCTATTCACTGGACATTCTGAGCATGTTTACTGGCAACAGCGTGGTCTACAAGAACACGTGAGACAGAAAGGCTCTGCCAGTCGGAGGACCTGGCACCAAAGACCTGTGCCACTGCTGGATGAGCCTCAAGGCAGGTTCACTAAGCCAGTCAGAGGTCCTGGCATCTCAGACCTCTACCGCTGCCTGACAACCATAGAGAAGATGTGTGGTGATGGTACACGGGCCACCAAACACCTGGCGGAAGGGCACAAACTGCGAGCATTGTGATCAATCACGTCGGTCATTGATCACATTGGGAGGACCAGGGACAACAGCTATTGGGGATCTGCGGGACATTAATGACACATGCACAAGCCATTTCACTGAATGTATGATTGAATGTATGTATTTGCTTTATCTCAACAACTTATGCAATTATTTCTGAGACGGGCTCAACAGTTATTAACCTTTGTTTCTCAATTCATTTTTTACCAATAAACCATCATTTGAAATTATTTCCATAGTTTCATTAGGATATTATTCCTATTTTCATTATTATTATTTCTCTAATATTTCCTTCCAACATTGCCATTGTCTTTATTTGTATTTTACCCATTAATGGACATTCATTGTCTCAATATATATATATATATATTTCAAATAAACCTTCATCTTTAATAATGGATTACATAATTCCATCCTTATTCTAAACTGACTGAATGTACACATCTTTGTATAAACATTATCATCTATAATTTCCCAAAAGTTAGAACCAAATTGGTACTGCTGTAAGGCCAGTTCTATCACCATATAGACTTGTTATGCTATAAACCTTTTTAACTAAAGCATATATGTATTATTCGTTCATTACAAAGCATTGGCTTTGTTACCACATACAATTTTAGAACTTAGCAAGTAGACTTTCATCAATTACATGAAGAACTTAAGGAGGTTCATGCAGTACATTATCCTCTACACCAGGGGTTTGGAACATCCGGCCTCCGGGCCGTATACGGCCCCTGAGGCTGTTTGCTCTGGCCCTAGAGTCCATTAAAAAAATAATAATTCTGTGACATACACTTAAAGGTAGGGTAGGCAATCTTTTCCAGAAACATTTTTTGTTATACGGGTTGAAAGTCTCTTCACATCCTGATAGCAATCAATAATTTAAGTGGTCTAAATGTAAAAAAATACATATACATCTTCTGTGGAAGGGACAGGACTAAAAAAGGATCGATCAATCATTGCATTCGGTCCGAATGTAATGATAGGATGTCCTTCCTGTCTGTCAATCTATATTTGCATACCGCCACGCGACTTGTTTGCGCAGACAATCACACGTCATCAGCGTGGCAATCCTTGACGCTGTGCAGAGCGAGAATGGAAGGCGAACCGCAGCTACTATTTTTAAAAACATAATAACCGTAAATAAGTTGTTTACGTTCATTATTATTGTAAGGTCTAACCTGTGAGTGAGACATAAGGTAATCTGAAACTGTGGCGATGGATTCCAACAACACATCTCTCCTCCTGACACTGAGACTCTGCTCTGTGTGTGTGTGCGCATGTGTGATAGAGGGGGCGTGGCTTTGGAGACGCATCTGAAGCGAGGGCTGGCTCTATGCTTTCAAAACAAGCTTGCTAACTGCTGGCCTCTCAGGATTGCATACCCTAGTTTTAACAGTAGAAGCACCGAGCTTATGTAATAAACATCTCTACTGTGTTTTAACTGCATTAACATGAAAATAAATAAGTTATAAACATATTTACGTGGAATATCCGGTTATTTTCACCAGTCATTAAAATACAGAATAACTCAAATATAACCCATAATCCTGCCTGGCTTTTACAATAGAGTCAGTCTGGAACTTAAGTGGCGATCTCTACCCGTCTTTCATGTGCTTGAAATGCATTGTTCAGCATTACAGGTGTCTTCTTACAAGTGTACTCAGATTGAGTGGATACAGTGATTACCCGCAAATAAACATGGATTGGAAACGGAGATTGAAGAGAGCGCATTTTGAAAATGCCATGTATATGAACATGACTGATTCAGGGGCATCAGAAATACTGGGAATGACAGATCATTCATGGGTTTGTGCCAATGTTGTGAAAACATTGCGAGTGAAATGCCAGGTCCAAATGGCACCGAGTGCTTTTACTCTACTGAACAATACACGATCGCTACTGCACATAGTACAGAATGCAATCGCGCAGGCACATCGCATGCAAAATAATGATTCATGGACATTTATGGAGTGCCGTTTGTGCCAAAAGTGTTCCTCCGTCAATTTGGTAGTTCGTTCGGAAATTAATTCGGAAATTCATCAATTTGGCCATAAGGTAGTAATAGAAAAATAGACAAACAGACCAACTTCCATGCAAACTTCCAGACAAACCGATGAACTTCCAGACGAACAGACAAACTTCCAGACAACCCAATGAATTTCCAGATGGCCCAATGAACTTCCAGACAAACTTCCAGACAACCCAATGAATTTCCAGATGGCCCAATGAACTTCCAGACAAACTTCCAGACAACCCAATGAACTTCCAGACGGCCCAATGAACTTCCAGACAAACTTCCAGACAACCCAATGAACTTCCAGACGGCCCGATGAACTTCCAGACAAACTTCCAGACAAACCGATGAAATTCCAGATGAACAGACCAATTGTCAATCATGCTCTGTGCCAAACCCACTTCAGTCCTTCTAACCAATCGGAGCAGACGCGCCTATTTTAACCAATAAAACTCCAGGCTCACGTAAAACTGTTTCACGCAATAATATTGCAGTTTACTAGAAAGGGTGTTTCTATCTCTCACATTGTTGTTGTTTTTTTTACTTGATTAGAAAATCTGCGCTATGAGTCCACATCGTCCATCAGAAAACTGCCCGGCTGTAAAATCGCACTTGCGGTCTTTACTCCATGAGACAGAAGGACAAGCATCAATGGATTATATTTATTTCAAAATAGATTGCATCCTTGATCTGTGCCAGCCTCTTCTCAGTAGGGGGCTGAGGCTTGACATTATATTGGGGGGGCTTCCCTTTACACCTTGTTGGCACAGATATGCATTTATTTATTTATTTATTTATTTATTTAACTGTACGCACTACATGTGTTCATACAGAAAGATTTTGGTTTTAAACTTTACCCATTGCAAATCATTGCAATATGAGCTAATTACTTTAAGTCGGATAATGTACTATATATTTTTTAATATGTGCACACGAAAATAAATTAAACAATACATACTAAAGCCAAATAAACACACTAACAATAAACACCTTGCCCTAGCCAATCGAACACGTATATCTATGTAAATACAATTAAACATAAAAATACATACAATCTGACAGTCTGTTAAAATGCCAAAAGCATTGTCTCTTAACCAAACAAATTAACAATTAATACAAAAACACCAAGAACTTCAACCTTGGCATGTGTCATAGAGATTATGCAGTATTTCAAAGCCTTTTAAGAAAAAATAAACATCACATTGGTCACTTATTTCGCCAGTATTTTAAAAATGTGTTATGCTGTATGTAATATATTGTAATATATGTAATATAGTGATTAAACACTTATTTATAGGCAAAGCTGTGGTTAAGCCGTGCCTATTCTAACAATTAATCTTCTCATAAACAAGCCTATGTTAATGGTGATTTTAATTTCCATACGGTTACACAGAGATGCCATTAACGCCTGTTTTTTTTAAATGAACTGCACCATTATTGGCTGAAGCTGTTTTGTGTGAGCCTAGAGTATTGGTTGAAATAGGCGCGTCTGCTCCGATTGGCTAGAAGGACTGAAGTGGGTTTGGCACAGAGCATGATTGACAGTTGGTCTGTTCATCTGGAAGTTCATCAGGTTGTCTGGAAGTTTGTCTGGAAGTTCATCGGGCCATCTGGAAGTTCATTTGGGTGTCTGGAAGTTCATCGGGCCGTCTGGAAGTTTGTCTGGAAGTTTGTCTGGAAGTTCATCAGGTTGTCTGGAAGTTTGTCTGTTCGTCTGGAAGTTCATCGGTTTGTTTGGAAGTTTTCATGGAAGTTGGTCTGTTTGTCTATTTGTCTATTACTACCGTATGGCCAAATTGATGAATTTCCGAAAAAAATTCTGAACAAACTACCAAATTGACGGACGAACACTTTTGGCACAAACGGCGCTCCATAGACATTATCAGCATAGGAGCATTTATTGTGATGCTATATATTCGTGGAGTAAAAGTGTTGACCTGGAGATGGCTGTCAAAATGCAGTGTGAGGTACGAGCTCACACAGGGAAAGTGCAGAAACGTGTCCTGTGTGGACTGTATGAGCTGATAGGTATGCAGGCTAAATATATAGTAAATAGTTTATTTAAATACACAGATTTTATTCACTGTAGCTTTGTATGTTGAAAACAAAGTTTACACAGTGTTGAACATGTTTAGTGTACCATTATGTTTTGATAAATGCAATATAAATGCAGTTATTATTGAACTATACAATATTGCTTTTGAACATTATTTCAATATTTACGTTTACACTTGTTTCATTATCTTATTGTATGCAGTTTTTGAGCTTTTTGCTTATTGTAGGCTATATAGTTGTTTATGTTTTGACTGCAGTGTGTGCACTTAGAAAAAAGTGATTTGTTCTTGCATTAGAATGAAAGTTTAATCTGTATTAATGTTTTGATGTACAGTGAGGGAAAAAAGTATTTGATCCCCTGCTGATTTTGTACGTTTGCCCACTGACAAAGAAATGATCAGTCTATAATTGTAATGGTAGGTGTATTTTAACAGTGAGAGACAGAATAACAACAAAAAAATCCAGAAAAACGCATTTCAAAAAAGTTATAAATTGATTTGAATGTTAATGAGGGAAATAAGTATTTGATCCCCTATCAATCAGCAAGATTTCTGGCTCCCAGGTGTCTTTTATACAGGTAACTTAAAGGGAGTGCTCCTAATCTCAGCTCGTTACCTGTATAAAAGACACTTGTCCACAGAAGCAATCAATCAATCAGATTCCAAACTCTCCACCACTGCCAAGACCAAAGAGCTGTCCAAGGATGTCAGGGACAAGATTGTAGACCTACACAAGGCTGAAATGGGCTACAAGACCATCGCCAAGCAGCTTGGTGAGAAGGTGACAGCAGTTGGTGCGATTATTCGCAAATGGAAGAAACACAAAATGACTCAATCTCCCTCGGTCTTGGGGCTCCATGCAGGATCTCACCTCGTGGAGTTTCAATGATCATGAGAAAGGTGAGGAATCAGCCCAGAACTACACAGGAGGATCTTCTTAATGATCTCAAGGCAGCTGGGACCATAGTCACCAAGAAAACAATTGGTAACACAATACGCCGTGAAGGACTGAAATCCTGCTGCGCCCGCAAGGTCCCCCTGCTCAAGAAAGCACATGTACAGGCCCGTCTGAAGTTTGACAATGAACATCTGAATGATTCAGAGGAGAACTGGGTGAAAGTGTTGTGGTCAGATGAGACCAAAATTGAGCTCTTTGGCATCAGCTCAACTCGCCGTGTTTGGAGGTGGAGGAATGACCACAAGAACACCATCCCCACCGTCAAACATGGAGGTGGAAACATTATGCTTTGGGGGTGTTTTTCTGCTCAGGGGACAGGACAACTGCACCGCATCAAAGGGATGATGGATGGGGCCATGTACCATCAAATCTTGGGTGAGAACCTCCTTCCCTCAGCCAGGGCATTGAAAATGGGTCGTGGATGGGTATTCCAGCATGACAATGACCCACAACACACAGCCAACAAAGGAGTGGCTCAAGAAGAAGCAGATTAAGGTCCTGGAGTGGCCTAGCCAGTCTCCAGACCTTAATCCCATAGAAAATCTGTGGAGGGAGATGAAGGTTCGAGTTGCCAAACATCAGCCTCGAAACCTTAATGACTTGGAGAGGATCTGCAAAGAGGAGGGGGACAAAATCCCTCCTGAGATGTGTGCAAACCTGGTGGCCAACTACAAGAAACGTCTGACCTCTGTGATTGCCAACAAGGGTTTTGCCACCAAGTACTAAGTCGAAGGGGTCAAATACTTATTTCCCTCATTAACATGCAAATCAATGTATAACTTTTTTGAAATGCGTTTTTCTGAATTTTTTTGTTGTTATTCTGTCTCTCACTGTTAAAATACACCTACCATTAAAATTATAGACTCATAATTTCTTTGTCAGTGGGCAAACGTACAAAATCAGCAGAGGATCAAATACTTTTTTCCCTCACCGTATGAGGAGGCATTTAGAATAGGTAGACTGGAGCACACTGAATACAGATTCAGTTGAAAATGGGTGGTTATATTTTAAGAATATACTACTTGAGGCTTAGGAGAAATTTGTACCAAAACGTAGAAAATTGAGAACCAGAAAACATTGGCCAAAATGGTTTAATAGAAGTATGCAAAAAAATATCAAGAGAAAGTGTTAAGGTACAATGCTTCAGTTGAAGCAACCCTTCGGGTCCCAGTGAATCAGGCACCCCAGTGAGTGCTTCCAGTAACAGATGAGGCTTTTCAACAGGAGACAGGCCCGGGAAGTAAAGTCACTGACACAATGTCTGTTCGTTTATCTTCGTTTATTGAAAGTTTCACACAGCCTTTTATACATCTACAAGCAATATTTCAAAGGAGGTTTGGGGTCATCCCAAACCTGTATGATATTTTCTTGGCATATGTCCCGGGGCATTTCCGAGACACGGGAAGCAATAATTGATAAGGTATTCTTTCTAATTGGGGAAACAATATTTCATCCAGACATGGAAGCACTGGTACCAAGGACACAGCATACACTATACTGATAAGAACATGTATTATAGTTTTGGTTTGTTAACTAAAGAATGTCCACGGCAGTAGAAATTATCTCTATCTGCCACACAGATAAGTCTGTGCTGAGAAATCCTAATAAGAACAAGGAAACCCTTATAAGAGCAAGTTTTAACTAGTATCTTACTGGAAAGCAATTTTACCCCAACAGAAAGAAAATGTTGTATAACACATACAAAAGGGATGGAGATTAAACAAAATACATAGAATATGAGCTGTTGAGCTTCAAAGAGACCCTAAGAAAGGGATCAGGAAAGCAAAGAGGGAAATAGAAAGAAACATAGCTCTTGGAGCTAAAACTAATGCAAAGAGTTTCTTTCAATACCACAACAGCAAGAGGTCAATAAAGCAGGAAGTGAAACAGATAAAGGGCAAAAATTGAAGTATCTTGGAAAACTAACAAGATGTGGCAAATGTTCTAAATTAGTATTTCACAGAGGTTTTTACAAAAGAAAAAACAGATAACATGCCACAGGTTAACAATCAGTGCAGTCAAATCCTAAGAGAGATCAGGATAAATGAGGAGGAGGTACTAAAGGGACTAGCAGAATTATAAACAAACATCACCTGGACCAGATGGCATATTTCCAACAGTACTTAAAGAAATTAGGGAAATTATTTATACGCCGCTAACTCAAATATTCCACATGTCACTTAGAACAGGGGATGTGCCAACTGACTGGAAGATGGCAAATGTCATACCAATCCACAAGAAAGGGGTCAAAACTGAGACAGGAAATTACAGACCAATCAGTCTCACCTGCATCACCTGTAAAATGTTGGAAAAAATGATTAGACGAAAAATAGAGGAGCATCTTAATGAAAACCATATTCTTGGAGATAGTCAACATGGGTTTAGACGAAGCAGATCATGTCTTACTAATTTATTCGAATTTTTTGAACATGCAACTGCAGCTGTAGATCAGGTGAAAGCATATGATATGATATACTTAGATTTTCAAAAAGCTTTTTATAAGGTTCCATACTAAAGACTGATCCTCAAATTGGAAGCTGTAGGCATTCAGGGTAATGTAAGTTGATGGATAATGAACTGGTTGATGTATAGGAAACAGAGGGTGTTGATTAGAGGACTTGATAGTGGAGTTCCACAGGGATCAATACTAGGGCCTATGCTTTTTCTAATCTATATTAATGATCTGGATTCTGGGATAGTTAGCAAACTTGTCAAATTTGCCGATGATACTAAAATAGGTGGCTCAGCAGATACAATCTCAGCAGCACAGGCTATTCAAAGGGACTTAGATAATATTCAGTTGTGGGCCGACACCTGGCAGATGAAATTCAATGTGGACAAGTGCAAGGTAATACATGCAGGTAACAAAAATGTCCACTATATTTACACTATGGGAGGAATAGAACTAGATGAAGTAATGCATGAGAAAGACCTAGGAGTCTATGTGGACTTTCTCCATCCAAACAATGTGGGGAAGCAATAAAAAAGGCAAACAGAATGCTAGCGTATATTGTCAAAAGTATAGAATTGAGAACAAGGGCAGTAATGACAAGAAAATGCGCTAGTTAGACCTCATCTGGAATACTGTGTACAGTTCTGGGCTCCACACTTCAAGAAAGATATCGCTGCTCTAGAGGCAATTCAGAGGAGAGCAACCAGACATATTCCAGGTCTGAAGGGAATGTCCTACTCGGAGATACTGAGGGACCTGAACCTTTTCACCCTGGAACAGAGGAGACTACGTGGGGACTTGATCCAAGTCTTCAAAATCATGAAAGGCATCGACCACATCAAACCAGAGGAGCTTTTCCAGATCAGCAGGGACACACGCACCCGGGGACACAAATGGAAATTGGGCTTCAAGGCGTTCAAGACGGAAAACAGGTGACACTTCTTCACACAGAGAGGCGTCCAAATCTGGAACAAACTCCCCAGCGATGTGATAGAAGCTGAAAATTTGGGAACATTTAAAAATAGACTGAACAGGATGCTTGGATCACTCAATTATTAATGGACACCAAACGAGCATGATGGGTTGAATGGCCTCCTCTCCTTTGTAAACTTTCTTATGTTCTTAACCATTTCGTGCACCAGATATCACAAAATACTGAAGGTACTGATTAACATTTAGGGAATGTGAGGAAAGAATAACAAATTAAATGTCTATGGAATGGAACAACAACATCTCTCAGGAGCTGCATTATGTCCCAACATTGCTGCATTTACACTGTCTTGTGTTCTACACGGATTTTTGATGGATCATGTAAAGATATAAGGGTGTATGACTCACTGGCCCTGTACAAAACAATTATGAAAAGTGACATGGAGTTACTTTCATTTGCATTTTATAAACTGAGTTAATACGTAATTTATATTGTTGTGGTTGATCACTGACAGTAAATTCACTAGTAACTGAAACTCAACATTTACATTACATGACAACTTCGTATGTACACTATTTCAGTGGTTTTATGATTAGAATGGCATACCTTCATCTCTGAAAACATGCAACAGTCTCCTAGCATTGTTTTTTTAGTAAGATAAATAATTGGTTGGCAGATTTACCATAATTTATCCAGCCAAAAAAGACAAGTTGAATTTGTAATGCAACAGAAACATAAAGCTGCCGTAAGTGTGCTATGTTTACAGTTTGAAGTCTTTTGAGACATAGAGACTAAACATGCAATACATATTTTTAACAGGTTTCAGTGCTCTAAGAATTCCTAAAATGTAAAAATGTTTCATTTCCAGCAAATATGGGACCAGATGGAATAGACACAGAAATACCCAGCACAGTGGCAGCAAATTGACAGGAACAACTGTGGGGTGTTTGGTATGACGGTAAGAAACAGCATTTAAAGAAATGTTATTCAACAAACCAAAACAGAAGTGCTAATTAAATTATGTTAAACACCATACCGTTATTGATTTAATACTTTGATAAAATATTAATGATAATAATGATCTATATATTTATTTTTTAACAAATAAACACTAACTACCCAAATACAGGGTTTTAGCTCAAAGTTCAGGTGCCAAAAGACTTTTGCACAGTACTATAAGATATTTAGTTGTAAGCACATGTCCAATTCATGTACACTTGTACATTATGTAACAAAGTAATGCTACATGTTAATGTTCTTAATGATCATCAGTTAAGCACTGTAGATGGCAGTGATTGAACTGCAGTTTTTGCAAGTTCAGGAGAAGGGTTTGGGCCACAACCAACTACAGCACCTTTGCCACAGAGATGGGCGGCAGATGTGAAAGTATATCCTTGTTGATTCTTTAATTACAGAACATTTAAGCCCATATTCACAAAATTTCTAAAAATAAGAATGTTGATGCTTTATATGGGTAGCCATCATACTCTGAAAGATTTTGTTGATATGAGCATATGATATGAGGTAGAAAAAGAACAGTGTATGGCCAGCAACATCCATATATGCGTGTTCCAGGAAAGCTCATCAGAGCAACAGTATGTTATTAATTATGTCACAGACAAAAGAAAAAAACTGCTAATACACAAATATAAGTGACAGTTAAATAGTCTAAAGTTGTCTAAAGAACTGTAATTAAACAGTGCAATATGTATAATATTATCTTATGATGTTCCTAAAAAAGATAAACAAATTCATAATATGCTAATAATATAAAAGTTACACATTAACAGTGTCTTAACCATCAAATTGTATTGTATAATATTGTATGTACTGATGTTATTTCAGATTGCTGTATCCTGATGTCACCACACACCAGTAGATGGAGTGTGACAGCTGCAATGGGTGGCTGCACTTGCCGGTGTAGAGACCGCTGAACTCCAGCACTCATTAGTATTTCATTGTGGCTGCCAGAACCCACAACTATGGATCTTTGACGGGTAGCTACTACTAATATTGCTATTTCTTTGTTATCACTAAAAACTAAATGTTATAGTTGTTGTGGTATAAAGCTGACCAATGCAATCTAGCATGGATGAGACTGAAATGTTGTTCTTTCAGTAAACGTCTATTGACATTGAACTATTCGACTATAGTTTACATGTATTAAGAAAAGGTTTAGCAGCCTAAACGCTAATAGCAAGTGATTCACTTTGGCTGGAAAAAATATCTTTAAAGGCAATTTTCTGGCTGTACAAGGTGTTTATTGTATAAGTACATGAATATTTGGGTAAAAATGTATGCTTTATGTTTTGTTATCCACAGACTCCATCAAATAATTACAGACAAAGGAGTTCAGGGCCTTGTCACAGAGGAAGATGTAAAGGTATGCTTTTTTTGTTCGTGTCTGTGTGTGTTCACATATGTTAAATAACATTTTCCAACAGGAACTGACAGGTAAAATCTGATGTAAGTATTGGATCAGGGCGTCTGCCAAGAAATAAGAATAATAACAATAATAATAATAATAATAATAAAAAATTACAAAATCCCCAAGGATGTTCCTTTGGAAGAACCCTGGCACGTCCCTGCAGCTCAAGAGGCTGACACAGATTCGTAGTTTCCAGATTTCTGGGGAAACCTGTAGGTTATTATTTTACTCTAATTCATATATTTTTGTTGTTTAATTAGTCTTAAAGTATTATGAAGCTTGTTATGTTTATGTTTTTTATGTTTAATTGATGACTATGTGTAATTACAGGGTGACGACTTCATGTCATGATTCCTGAGGTAAATGTTCTATTCATCACCATGGTAATCAACAACACCTAATGCAATAATGGGACGACAGCTCAATTTCTTATCTCAAACTTTTATTTTGGTAGTTTTCATTGAAATGTTCTTGTTTTAGGTCATGATAAAAATCCTGAAGAACCACCAAGGGATGTGCTGTTACATGGTGGAGGTCTTTCTTGAAAGCAGGGAAGTTATTTTGGGGAACATTTATGTGTTTACTTTGTTTTTCTATTTATTGGTATTTGTTACAATGCTGTTATTGTTTTGGTGGGGTTTTGTATTTTTATTTAAAAATAAATAGTTTATCTTGCAATAGAATATAGTAACAAAGTTTAAGGTTTCAAGAGATATTGTCACGAAGTGAAATTGCCTATACTCCATTTTCACCCACCTTTTATTTTTATTGTACTTTACTATTATACTATATATATATATATATATATATATATATATATATATATATAAACACAATCATACGTAACAAATCTTAAGACTTCAGTGTCATTTTTGCCTAAAACAAAACCTAAAAACACTTCCCTGAATCATAGAAAACAGTGCAGCCAAGCCTGAATTCGAGCATAATCATCACAGAAAGAATACATAGTCATTGGACCCCTGTCATAATTTGATTGATGATCGCTTCATAGTGAACTCCATTATTATTATTCAAAATATGCTCTCCGCAAGACATCCATGTCGCTTCAATGTTCATCCAGCTAGAGCTGGATGCTGACGTACAGGCCACTTTCCTGTCCGTCCAGACCATGCCCTCCACCCAGCTCACATCTAGCACAACAACAACGTCCTGCTCAACATCCACTCGAGGGCTCCCCCTACTGACGACATCCAGGGCAACATCCCGATCAACATCCCGCTCAACATCCCTCATCGCCCGTCTGTCCTGCTAAACATCCACTCCAGGGCTCCCCCTAGTGACGACGTCCAGATGACCGTACTGGATGTCCATGTCGCGCTGAGGGATCTAGCCCCTACTGGCTTTGGGGAATGAACAGGCTAAAAGGAGGAAAAATGTATTTGTATTGCTGAAAGGGATCCACAGGGCAAGGGTTATAGCTCTTCAGGCCTTACTTATTTTATTTGGAAAACTCAAGTGGAAGATGCCCAAGGATGAAACCTCTCCACAGCACATACTTGGGATTTGGGTGAGACCAACCTTTTCTTTCCACCATTATGAAAGAGCAGCTGCGTTGACTGTACATATACATATATTTTTTTCTATGGCCATAGGGATTTTGGGATTTAGTGACTCTTTTTGTGAAAGTATTTTGTTTTGTTTTTCCTTTTCCTTTTTGTGGATTATAAAGACTGTTTTTGATAAAGAAGGCCAACTGAATATTGTTTAATTCCTACTGATTGGGTGCCCAATAAATGGTAGTTTCCTGTTCGGTTCAGTAAAGGCTGTGTTGGATTTGTTTTGGGCCAGCCTGTGCAAGGGCTTGTTTCAGGAAGGACAACTTTCATGTCTGTTGATTTCTTCTCCTTTCTCTCATTTACTCTCTGAATCTTTCTCTTCTATTTTTCTGTGGTGGGGGTAATCATTCTGAATCTTGTCCTTTGCTGCTTTCTGTTATCTCTACTGGTTCTTATGGGTGTTAGGGATCTATGCTATAGTTAGTTGTGTTACCTCCTAATGAAATTATATTAGTTTTTTTGGAATACATCTCCCTGTTTCTTGTCTTCTGGTGTCTAGTAGATGAACCATATTTTGCTATAGCTCAGTCTTTTCCTCAATACTTAGGAGGATTCTTATAATGCATCCACCACTCAAAGAAGAATTCGAACCTCAGGACAGTCATGCACACAGTGACAACTGAGGCAAAAGAGCAGGACGTCATCTTTTTTATCGCGAACCGAGACATTGAAGTGCATGAAGAGATTCTCTTTCACTGTGGAGTGAACCGCAGGTCCTTTGGGGCAGAGCCTGCTGATGCAGAGTGGCTGGACTAATAGATGGACCCTCATACCTACCGGACTCTTTCTCCCTGTGTAGAGTACAACACCTATGTGTGATGCGAGTTTAAATGTCTTGTGGTTTTATACAAATGTCTACCAAGTATCTGACTGATTAAAAATCATAAATAGTGTAATTCTTCACATTTGTCTGCTAAAACTCTGTAAAATCCCTTCCAGCTATACCATAATCGTGTATAATATCTAAACTCTGGCATTAGCCAGTCATGATTGTATTATTTTGATTTGACATCTTGAATTGAACCTACTTGTTTCATTTTTTTGTTTTCATTTGCACTTATCTTAATACTTCTTGTATATTGCACTTTTTATTTGCACTCTTTATTTGGTCTCCTTATATGGATATCTGGCCTGCAAAGCCATACTTCACATAAGAAAAATATGTATGATGTGATTTCAAATGTCTTATGATTTTATAATAATGTATAATGAAAATATCTGCCCTGCACAGCCATGTTTAACATAAAAAATATATGTATGTGATGTGATTTAAAATGTGCTGTGATTTTACACAAATGTATACCAATTCTTCACATTGTCCTTCTCAAACTCTTGCTAATCCCTTCCAGCTATACCACAATCGTGTATAATATCTAAACTCTAGCATGAACCAGTCTTGATAGTATTATTTGGATAGACATACTGTTTAGACTGATACTGTTTTCATTTGCACTTATCTGCATGAACTGTTGAACACTTGTGTGTTGCATAGTTTATTTGCACTGTATACATGTGTGTAAAGCTCTGTATCAAGCTGCTTTTTAATGTTTTTGTAAGGCCTACATGCTCTGCAATGTGCAGAGCTGTAATTGGCCTTGTAAGGCATAACTGCTGTGCACTGTACCGCTTTATAATTTTAATTGTAGGTTGCTTTCAAACCTAAGACATACTTTAAACTGTTTACAAAGAAATATGCATGAACTATATGGAATTGCACTGTAATGACTGTAATGATACTGTTGGAGATGCTACAAAGGATCAACTCTAAAGTGTACTAGAGCAGACCTTATCACAATGTGGTGGATCTTCCAGGATATACTTCCATTTAAGTGGATAAAGCTACCAAAAACCTTGAAACACTGAATTCAAAATTTCGTGAAAATTAGTGAAGTTGTCTCACTTCTGATGCACTACTCTGATTTTCACGATTTTGGGAAACCGCAAACCCTAACCCCTTACTCTACTCAACCCCACAATGCCAGTTTAGCTGTGTCCCATTTCAGTCACATTTTAACCACTCTTCAGGGATTGGAATGCACCCATGCAAGGCAAATCAAATGGTCAAAAAGGTTCAAAAACCACCAGGGGGCAGTAGAGGATCATCCTATTGGTGGGGCCCCATGCTTGGTTTGGGTCCCCCAAAAATGGGAAAAGGCCTCAATTGCACTCTCTAGTGGTAACTACAGGCCTCCAGTTATGTATATGGTCAGATTTATAATGTATTGTGTGCCTGTAAAAAAAAAGCATATGCTATTTGCCAGATCAATCAAGTAGCCCACCAGGAAAGCTCTGTCTCCCCAGAGAGGAGTACCACCAAGCTCTATTTCTCCTCATCTTCCAAGGGGATTGAAAACGGGGAACTTGGAAAGTATAGGGCGGCACAGGAGGAGATGTTGGAGGGGGGTTGGGGGAGAGATGGAAAGTTATTTGTATAAACTTTATGGTTTATTTATTTATTAAAGTCTAAAGTCTTTTTCTCTCTTGTGGGTGAGTGGGCGGGGCATATGGTGTTGGTGGCAGCTGACAGGGGCAAAGAGGGAGTTCCTTATAATTTTTAAAAATGTATTTTAACATTTATTTTACAAATACTGTTCTCATTCAAAGAAAGAAAATACTTTTCTGCTCCAGTACATTCCATCATATTACTTTTATGAAAATAGAGTAAGGTATTGAGCCCAGGACAAAACAAAGTAAAACTGAAAAAAAAGAAAGTCAAAGTCAAATCACTCTTGACATATTACTCTGATTTTCAGGATTTTTTAAAACATAAATTTAACCCTAAATCTGCATTTACTGTACTGAATCCCACAATATTATCATTGTAGGTGTTCCAGTACATTTTCATCACTTATTTCCACTGAGTCTGAATCTCAGCTATGTGGTCCAAATAAAAGTGAATGGGAGACCAACAGGAAATGCCCAGAATGTTTAAAATGCATGCCATGGTGTGAGATCGCACTCTAGTGGTAAAGTTAAATATGTCCCGTAAAAAAATTAAAAAAGAGAACGAGATAAATTCAGCTCTAGTTAACAAGAACTACATCATTATCACAAGGAGAATAGGTACATGGATAGGAACATTGATATGATATCTTGAGAAAAAAAGATTTTAGAAAAGTATTTTGAAACAGAGAAAACTAAATTTAAATCTAATAAAAATCAGAAAGAGATAAATGCATTTGTAGTTAAATAATCTACATCTTAGGAGAATAGATGCATGGATAGGAACAGTGAAATAACATTGTATACTAATCCTTTTGTTAAACATAAGTAAGTTGTAGAAGAGAAGAATTGTATATTAAAAGGTAATAAATATATCAAAAAATACCTACATTGATTTTTTTTCAATTGTTTGTACCATCTACAATTGAATAATTGGTGAATATCAGTAAACAAGAGCCTGCTGTATCTGTTTCAGTTCTCTCGAATGATCAAACCCCCCAGTCTTTATAATTAAATGAAAATAAAATACAAAACACACAAAATAAGCATAAGGGAAGCAACACTTTGTGTGGAGGAAAATATAAATCATTTTGTGATTCTGTGCTTTGTGTGCTGTTACCCTGGAGGTTTCTGGTAAGTAACTATTAATTTGCCTGCATTCTTTTCAGATGAATTATGAGAACCTGTTCTTTTCACTTCTCATTTACTCCCTTTTAGTTTATCAGCAACTTACATTCTCTACTTGTTTCTTATTAAGGTTTAATTGTTTCAAACCTATCTTTGTTATCGGCAAATTACCTTCCAAATGTAGCTGGCAATTCAGAGGATAATTATTATTACTCATGAGTAATAATTGTAATAATATTGATGAGATGGGTAGGGTAGGCTTATTTTAGAATGCCAATGCAATTACTATCACAGTTATTTAGATGACCAGTCAGACACTGCTTGTAAAATGTCAAACCCCTTGAAGGTATGTCTGAAAATAGGAATAAAAGCTTTGTACTTCCTTGAACTCTTTGGAAAAACAGCATTATACTTGTTGAATACTTTCTGTTCCTGTGTTCTGCAGTTTTTTCCCGTGCATGTAATACAATCTGATTAGAACTTCAGACTCCAAATCTAAATTCCAGCACATTTGTCACACCCAGCCCTTGACACTTACTTTGTTTATTTTAAATGCATGGTTAGGGAGAGACTATTATCAATGGAGGTAGTTTTGTCTTTGTTTTGGAAGTTGAAGAGACTTTTGGAACTTGTTGCTGAGGGGATGGCAGTTCCATCTTTGTTTACCTGCATGGAAATTGTGTGCGTGGGTGCATGTCATTTCTTTATGTGGCCCAGCAGTCCCAGGGAAAACACACCACACTTGTTCTGGGTGGGGCAGGTATATTTTGGTAATTATTTAATCTCAAAGGTTAATTTGTATATTAATCACTTAAATGTAGTCTATAGTAACATGTATTTGGTATCTGTTTAAGTTTCATTGTTATTGTTAATATTGGTATATATGATAATGCTAGTGAACAGCTATAAAGCTCTCAGAAGATGGGGATCGGTGATGAGAGTTGGAGGTAGTTACAGACCTCTTGTACTACGACTAGTGTTGGCTTGTTGCAGGGTGTTCCCCCCATTCTGATATATCTTGAGTTTGGTGGGGTGTATTTTTGTGTTTTGTTTGTTGTTTTTGGTTTTCAATAATTGTTTTGTTCTTTTTGCAATAACATCTTGCATCAGTGCCTCACTGCCTGATATGTGCCACATAGCACTTCTCTACACACACTCCCGAATCTGGAGCGGTGGAGACGGGCGCCGCAAGGTGTCCAGTGAGGCGACCAATCCAGGAGAAGCTGGCGGGAGCCCTGGGGAGAGTTCTCTTTTCTTTGTGAAGGGCAGGGCGCCCTAGAATGGGTTCGCACCGAGAGAGGGGCCTGCGCCTTGGAAAGCGTCACAGTTCCGGCGGCGTCCAGTGAGCTCTCGCTGGCCCTTGAAAATCCGGGGGAGAGGGTGTAAATCTCGCGCCGGGCCGTACCCATATCCGCAGCAGGTCTCCAAGGTGAACAGTGAGGAACCCTGAATAATGTTTTACATAAACTGTATAATGTTTTATATTAATAATAATATCCAGACTGAGCAAATTAGATTTATCGAGCTATCGATAGGCAGTTGTTCAGGGCATATCTTCTAGACAGTCTCCTCTCCACTTTGACTTCTGTTTATTATGATAAGAGGAACACCCAAACAGATAAATAGCCCACAGTTACCAGTTTGCTTAGTGTTTGTTTGTGGGTTCCTGTTCTTATCTCAAGGCTGAAGATGTTACATTATAGTGATTGATTACCTCATTGTCCAGTGCAGAACCTGTCTCAGAAATAACTGGAAAAGTCGTTGATAATGTAAATTGAACTTCAATCAAGCCGGCTTGGAAACACCACGTCAGGAATTCCTTCAGTGAGAACTTAATGTTTACAAACATGAGTGCAGCTTTATAGGAAAATGTCATAGAATGTTGTGGCCATTCATCCAATCAGAAGCTTCAAAAGATGCAAGCTCTGCAAAGTTTGTAGGCTGCCCTTCCCAAGGGAAGAGGCCATCATGGAGGCAGATGTCTGGTCGTGTTACAGCATACAACTGTACAATCTTGTGGTTTTCTTAACAATGAGGTAACATCTTTAGCTTTGAGAGGAGAAACAGGAAATCCACAAACGGACAAACCCATGGGCGATACATTCAGACAAACCCATGGACGATACATTCGTGGGCCATTTCTCTTATCATACAAAAACAGGAACTTTGCTTGGCTTTTTACTAATAAATCCAATTTGTTAAGTCTGCACAAATGTAATTATTTCTAATATCAATATAAAATAGTATATAGTTAATATAAAACACTTTCTTCATCATTCCAATACAGAGTCTTCATCCAGTGTGAAAGAAAACTGTGAGACTGGGCAGTTTTCTATGCCATAACAGGAAAACACCTGCTTCCATGATGACCCCCTCCTCAGGAAGACAACAACAAACATTACAAGGGTCAGGGACCTGACCTCAAGACAACACTTTGGGAAACCTGTGACTGACCCTGCCCCCAGACCCACATGTCATACATTGTATAAAAAGCTGTTCACTTCTGCTGTTCAGAGAGACTCTGCTGGAGAGTTTCCATGTCGGGCCCTTCCAGGCCTGGCATGTTAAATAAATACATGTTATCCTCTGTGCATCAAGACTGGGTTCTTCAAACAGCCTCTGGCATGTTAGAACAATGTAGGTAAGGGAAGTTGGCAGCTGTAACTTCGGGATAAGGAAGATACAACTAATAAGAAGATTCAAATATACAACTGACTCAATGCTATACACCTACAGTATATAGATATCACTGTGATATTTTATAAATCAGCTAAATGTGGACATCACTGATTAAGTGCCTCAGATGAATCAAACATGGTCTTCAAATTAAGGTCTTTACTTCAAGTTTACAAATATGTTTCTTTTAACATGGTGCAATATTTATATGCCCACTTACATATACATAGGGATATTGTATTAATTTGTTGCACTATTTTTTTTTTCATTTCCATGCCTTTTGCTCGATGCCTTCTGGACTTCCCACCTGTAGCTCACAAAGGCTGGACCATTAACATTAACCATGCAGGGCCTGATGAGGGCCATTAAGAGCAACTAAAGGGGAGTGAACATGGTGACATCCCATTTTCACACTGGGCTGGCACAGGTCTGAATAAAGACAGACCCACTGGTACACCATTTTACAGTGTATAAAGAGATGCACTCCTGACGAGGTAACAGCTGAGGTGGAGGCTGCCCAGCTGTAAATCTCGTGCTGGGCCGTATCCATATGTGCACCAGGGCTACGAGGTGAACAGCCTTTTAGAGAAATGTAGCTAAGGGAAGTGGGATGCAACTGTTTGCCAGCTGACAATTCCGACAATGCAGTAGTTACGACCATAAATGAAGCTGACTAGCGATGCATTGGTAACCATGACCCACCAAGTTCAGAAAACAAAAGTCTTTAGGTTCATGGGGAGAGTATATTATATCTCAATGTGATTTTTTCCTGGTTGATCTTGCCAGTAGCATATGCTTGTCTCAAAGATTAAGTCATGCATATCTAAGTACACACGGCCGGTTCAGTAACACTTGGATAAGTTGGTAATACTTGGATAACTGTGGCAATTCCCTTCAGGGATGCTTCCATGTATCAGACCAAAAGCCCATCATGGGGTCCAGCCCCCGGCTGCTTTGGTGACTCTAGATAACCTTGGGCCGATCGCACGCCCCCCGTGGCGGCAACGACTCATTCGAATGTCTGCCCTATCAACTTTTGATGGTACTTTCTGCGCATACCATGGTGACCACAGGTAATGGGGAATCAGGGTTCGATTCAGGAGAGCAAGCCTTAGAAACGGCTACCACATCCAAGGAAGGCAGCAGGCAGATCTGTAACTTCGGGATAAGGATTGGCTCTAAGGGCTGGGTTGGTCGGGCTGGGGTGTGAAGCCTCGTCCGGAACCCCTCTCCCTTCGCGGGGGGAGGCGGGGAAGGGCAGGCCGAGGGGGTCGGCGGCGGTGGCGACTGGGCTGGCACTTAGCAGCTGGCTTAGAACTGGTGCGGACCAGGGGAATCAGACTGTTTAATTAAAATAAAGCATCGCGAAGGCCCGCGGCGGGTGTTGACGCGATGTGATTTCTGCCCAGTGCTCTGAATGTCAAAGTGAAGAAATTCAATGAAGCGCGGGTAAACGGCGGGAGTAACTATGACTCTCTTAGGTGCCCCTCTCCCGTGGGATCGGAGACTAGAGTCATAGTGGCCTTGACCTCCTCGTGGTCCCGCTGGAAACACCCTCTATGGCTGGGGGTGGCAAACAAGGCTCGCACCAATAACACATCCCCTCCGTTCATCGGGTCTGGTTGGACGGAGTATATCACAGGCCAGAAAAAACAATGAGCATCGAAAATAAGACACCATCCCGGATAACACGTCGCCCGGTCAAATAAGGTGTTATAGAGGAGCCTCCGGAGGTTGGGCTGCCCTCTATTATAGTAAGACCTTCACCTGACGTGGCTAGGGACCCTGTCCCTTACATCCTAAGGCATGTCTCTGTCGGTACACAGACGACTGATGAAGATGCACCTGCATCTGAAGTATGCCACAGCACACACATGGGAAAGGTGCTCTTAATTTCGAAGCCCATTGTCATCCTTGGTGCTCGATTCAAAGACCAGGGATGGGAAGGAGACGGAATTGACGGTGCCTTAACAGACTGGGCAGAGATCTCAGAGCTCTTCGAGTCTGAGGATTTCTCCGAGTCCGAAGCTGATGAAGACGAGCTATTCGCCCTCGAACACTCGATAGCTGAACCCGTGCTACCGAGTAGTAACATCGAAGAGGGAGAGCCGATTGTCATCTCGCTTCCCGATTTAAGTATAAGTTGCAGTGCTTGCAGAGAACATCTGGGAAGAGTAGGAAAGGCGGTAGAACACTATGCGAAAAGGCACCGTAGTGTGAAACTACTCTTCAAATGTGCAAAATGCTAGCATGCTAAAAGACTAGCATAAACCACCACTCAATTTCCTGTCATGTGCCCAAGTGCAGGGGCATGAAGGAAACCCAGGTCTCAGAAAAGGCCTGGGAGTGCGAGGAGTGCCACCTCCACTTTGAGACAAAGTCTGGTCTTTCGCAACACAAACGCCACGCACACCCAGCTGTACGCAACAAAGAAAGAATCGCGGAAAGCACTAAGGGCGGCTCACAAAAAGGAAGGCCGGTGAAGCTTTGGACAGAGGAGGAATTGAGTAGACTTGCCGAGCTGGAAGTCTCGCTCAAAGGGCGTAAAAACATCAACCAGCTCATCGCCGCTGAGCTCGGTACGAAAACCAACAGGCAGGTTAGTGAAAAAAGGAGGGCACCTAGGAACAGGTCGGCTTTGTCACAAGCAGGTGCCCCCCCCGAAAGGAACATAAATCTAACAGAGTTCCTGGAGGCGCAAACCGCTGCACCCGAGGCGAGATCAGGGCTAGGAGCTCAGTTGCGGATACTGGCTTCTAGGTTGGTTCGGGACACGAATGACTCCAGGCTTCCCTGCCTGGATGTCATTAGGGCCTGGCTGGACGGCGATGCTAAGGTTAACGCCCTTGCAGAAATAAACACTCGGCGGATGCTTCTTCCTTTCAAGGATAAGAAGAAAATATCTCATTCCAGACAAGGAAAGGGAGAAGAGAAACCTATGAAACATCCTTTCAGATCCTGGATGAAAAGACGGGCAATAAAAAGAGGCACTTACTTGAGATATCAGAGCCTCTTCTCGAGAAGCAAACAACGCCTCGCCTCGATCATCCTGAATGGCACAGATACAGTCTCGTGCCCAGTACCACTCTCTGAAGTACACGATGCGTACAAACAGAAGTGGGAAGCTGAAACTCCCTACGTGGGACTCGGAGGTTTCCACTCCCAAAAGAGAGCCGACAATGAGATATTTGAAACTCTTATCACTGGGGAAGAGGTAATTGAAAACCTGGAGGCCGTAAAAAGAACGTTGGCCGCGGGGCCAGATGGCATATCCCGCAATGCCATCGGTGAGGGGGATCCAGAGGGTGAGGCGATGGCAGCCTTGTTTAACACATGGCTGACTACAGGAGTCATACCTAACAACGTAAAGCGATGCAGGTCGATACTACTTCCAAAGACCATGGACCCGGAACAACAGAAGGATATTGGCAACTGGAGGCCAATTACAATCGGTTCAATGGTGCTGAGGTTGTTCTCGAGAGTAATGACGATGCAGCTGGCCACAGCGTGTCCTCTGAACCCGAGACAGCGCGGATTCATCTCTGCTCCAGGCTGCTCTGAGAACATCATAGTGTTGGGGAACATCATAGAGCAAGCTAAGAGACAGCAGAAGGACCTCGCAGTAGTATTTATCGACATCGCGAAAGCTTTTGACTCCGTTTCCCATAAGCACATCATCGATGTGCTGCAGCAAATGGGGGTAGACAGCCATGTGGTAGGACTGATCCAGGAGTCCTACAGAAATTGCGTCACTTCAATCGAGGTGGACGGCAAAAAGACTCCCGACATCCGCATATGTACGGGAGTCAAACAAGGTGACCCCATGTCTCCCCTGCTATTCAACCTGGCAATGGACCCCCTCATCACTAGCCTGGAAACGCACAGACAAGGATTTCTGTCGGAAGGAGGCCGTGTGACCACCCTTGCATTTGCTGACGACCTAGTGTTACTGAGCGACGGTTGGAAGGGCATGCTGCATAACATCTCTATCCTCGAGTCCTTCTGCAAACTAACGGGCCTGAGGGCACAGGCCCGAAAGTGTCATAGCTTCCTAGTTACACCTACACACGACTCGTACACAATTAACAACTGT
>NW_027102997.1:167500-187500 GCF_036373705.1 Amia ocellicauda | reverse complement strand
ATCCAGTGTGCTCCAGTCTACCTCTTCTAAATGCCGCCTCATACCATCAAGGTTTGCTTTTCTAAAATTGTAGATCATTGTTTTAGACTTGCTCCTTGTTTTTTGAAAGAATTCCTCAAAGCTAACCATATTGTGATCAGTTTACCATTGGTTCTCTAACTAGTGTCCCTCTGACTATCTTGGTCATTTGAAAATATCAAGTCAATTATTTTAACATTGGAGAGGTCACCTCATTGTTACTGATCAACAGTTGCTTTGAGGACTATAGGACCAGACCTCTCCCAGTAGATCTGTTTTTCTGCATTCCTACACCTCCCCTTAGGAAGACAAGCACGAACATTCAGAAACCTGACCTCAAGACAACACTCTGGGAAACCTGTGACTGAGGTGGAGAGCTTCCATGTTGGCCCTTCCAGGCCTGGCATGTTAAATAAATACATGTTATCATCTGTGCATCAAGACTGGGTTCTTCAGAGTGTAAAAACGTGTGCTCATACAGAAAGATTTTGGTTTTAAACTTTCCAGTTTGCAAATCATTGAAATATTAGCTGAAATTACAAGTCGGATAATGTACTGTATTTTATTAAATACATACTAAAGCCAAATAAACATTGCACTAACACTACCCAAACACGTATATCCAAAAGCATCTTCTCTTAATGGGTCACAGTAACCAGTCAAATTATTATATTCACTCAATAATAAATACTTTAGGTAAGTGTTTAGTACAGACACATGAAACAACACCCATCAGTTTAAAACTTTTTCTATATTTTAATATTTCAAAGCCTTTTTTTTAAAAAAAAGAAAAGAGAAATAACACATCACTTATTTGGACAGTATTTACAAAATATAGTGTTTAAAAATTCTTATTTTACTCTATGCAAAACTGTTGTTAAGCCTTGCCTAGTCTATTAATCTTCTCATAAATGAGCCCATGTTAATGGCAATTTTTAATTTCCATATGATTACATAGACACAAGAAAAGCCCATTAAACTGCAGTATTATTAGCTGAAACCGTTTCATGTGAGCCTGGAGTTTTATTGGTTAAAATAGGCATATCTGCCCCTATTGGCTAGAAAGACCGAAGTGGGTTTGGCACAGTGCATGACTGACAGTTGGTCTGTCTCACCACTGATCAAACAAACAGGCAAGCCAGAAGCATTTGTTTTATTTTTACTTTTAATCAAAGCCCGGGGAGCCACTGAGGAGGGGTTTAAGAGCTGCAGGTTGCCGACCCCTGCTCTAGAAGAGTACATTAACTTATACTGTCCTTGCTAGTGTAGTTTTTAATAAATAAATAAAACATTGCATTGTTTTGAACTGCATATACACAAAGTGCATTTCTATAGATATGAATAAACATATCAAGACATCCTTCAAAATGCACAGATTATATATCAAAGCATAGATTGCACTCCCCTCTACAAGACCACATTATTTTTTATTATCCTTGCTAGTGCAGTTGTAACAGTCAAGGTCCTAGACAGAAGCCCTTCTTACCAAAAGGGTCTAAGACACAAGCGTGGGGGAAAATATAAAGCAGATAGTGAAGTATAGGAAACTGCAAAGGTACAAGAGTGAGTCTGAGAATCATAGCTTACAAATAAGCAGGTGGTCAATGATCAGATAAATGGGTCAGTATAGGAAATCCAAGAATAGCCAAGAAAGAGTAGAAGTGAAGTTTAAAACCAGGAGTGATCTACCATGGTTTAGAATTATCACAAGATTATAAGCAAGACTTCAGATTGAACTTGAACGGGGTTTATATACACAGCCCAAAGGGGCGTGGTCTACAGACAACAGGTGCAGTTGATACTCACTAATTGAACACATGCAAATACATACAACAGTTTTGAAGAAATACAAAAAATAAAGTAAAGAAATAAATAAAAATAAATACATTCTGAAAATGCTTCCACAAAATTTAATTATATCAAATTGTTGATTCTCCTGATTTAGGGGAAAAATATACACTCACCTAAAGGATTATTAGGAACACCTGTTCAATTTCTCATTAATGCAATTATCTAACCAACCAATCACATGGCAGTTGCTTCAATGCATTTAGGGGTGTGGTCCTGGTCAAGACAATCTCATGAACTCCAAACTGAATGTCTGAAAGGGAAAGAAAGGTGATTTAACCAATTTTGAGCGTGGCATGGTTGTTGGTGCCAGACGGGCCGGTCTGAGTATTTCACAATCTGCTCAGTTACTGGGATTTTCACGCACAACCATTTCTAGGGTTTACAAAGAATGGTGTGAAAAGGGAAAAACATCCAGTATGCGGCAGTCCTATGGGCGAAAATGCCTTGTTGATGCTAGAGGTCAGAGGAGAATGGGCCCACTGATTCAAGCTGATAGAAGAGCAACTTTGACTGAAATAACCACTCGTTACAACCGAGGTATGCAGCAAAGCATTTGTGAAGCCACAACACGTACAACCTTGAGGCGGATGGGCTACAACAGCAGAAGACCCCACCGGGTACCACTCATCTCCACTACAAATAGGAAAAAGAGGCTACAATTTGCACAAGCTCACCAAAATTGGACAGTTGAAGATTGGAAAAATGTTGCCTGGTCTGATGAGTCTCGATTTCTGTTGAGACATTCAGATGGTAGAGTCAGAATTTGGCGTAAACAGAATGAGAACATGGATCCATCATGCCTTGTTACCACTGTGCAGGCTGGTGGTGGTGGTGTAATGGTGTGGGGGATGTTTTCTTGGCACACTTTAGGCCCCTTAGTGCCAATTGGGCATCGTTTAAATGCCACGGCCTACCTGAGCATTGTTTCTGACCATGTCCATCCCTTTATGACCACCATGTACCCATCCTCTGATGGCTACTTCCAGCAGGATAATGCACCATGTCACAAAGGTTGAATCATTTCAAATTGGTTTCTTGAACATGACAATGAGTTCACTGTACTAAACTGGCCCCCACAGTCACCAGATCTCAACCCAATAGAGCATCTTTGGGATGTGGTGGAACGGGAGCTTCGTGCCCTGGAAGTGCATCCCACAAATCTCCATCAACTGCAAGATGCTATCCTATCAATATGGGCCAACATTTCTAAAGAATGCTTTCAGCACCTTGTTGAATCAATGCCACGTAGAATTAAGGCAGTTCTGAAGGCGAAAGGGGGTCAAACACAGTATTAGTATGGTGTTCCTAATAATCCTTTAGGTGAGTGTATATCCTTGTCAAGTGTGTAGTTTTGGAGAAAACAGCAAAACAAGTCTAATTTCTGCAGCCTAGATGCAGTAAGTGCATATTAAAAATATATATTAAATATATTTAAATGCTTCCAAAAGTTATATTATAGCAAATTATATTGTACCTCAAAATGTAGAACTGATTCTCCTTGAATTAATACATATTTTTCATAATGTGCTTGGTAATTGTGTAGGTTTTTGAAAACAGCAAAAACAAGTGCCATTTTAAGAACCATGAGACAGAAACTGCTGAATATGTATTAAATATACTTTAAATACTTCCAAAAAATTATATTATAGCTCACACTCCTGATTCAGTGGAAAACAATAATATCCATGTGAAGTGTGTTGTTCTGAAGATAATAAATAAATAAGGTGACAGTTTCAGGCACATGGTGCAGAAACTGCTTACCTGAGTAAATTGCAAAACAATTCTTAAAATGCTTCACATTTTACATATAAATCAGTATATCTGATTGTCCTAATACAGGATCTATTTTTTATGTGCTTGTGAAGTGTGTAGTTTTGGAGAGGAAAAAAAGTAAATATACTGCAATGATGCACAATCTGCATTCCTGAGAATATATATTAAAAATACAAAAAATTGTATTAAAAAAATAAATAAAAATAATCATAGATCAAATTGTAGAGCTGACACTGCTGATTCAGGGAATATATATCCTAAAATTATATCATAGCTCACACTCCTGATATTCGTGTGAAGTGTGTAGTTTTGAAGATAATAAATAAATAAGGTGACAGTTTCAGACACATGGTGTAGAAACTACTTACCTGAGAAAAATCCAAAACAATACTTTAAATAATTCAAAATGCTCATCTTATATATAAACAGTGCATCTGATTCTCCTAATACAGCATATATTTTTGAATGCTTCGGAAGTGTACAGTTTTGGAGAAAAAGGCACAATAAAGTGTAATTTTAGAGATCATGGTGTAGAATGTGCTGACCTCAGGATATGCCTAAAAATCACTTTAAATGCTTCAAACTTAGATATTTTTCTAAACTTTTTTTTATCAGAACCTCTTAAACAGGTGAAAAAGCCATTTAATCCACACATAAACCAAGGGGGCCCTTTGGGACTTGCTTCACAGAACCAGTGGTGGAGCCTGGGCCAGGTTGTTTACCAGTCTGAGCAGTTTTCATTTCCCCCCATTGACTTCCTATGTTTTTGTTCAGAACTTTAAAAATCCTGTCATCTCGCTTCCATAGACTTAAATTAGGGGGACCAGGTGGCCAGCAGTCTGGAGGCCCCAGGAAAGACTAACTGGGGAGGGGGCTTAATAGCAGGGGCCAAGCCAAAAAGCAGCACCTCAAATAAGGTGACCCCATGTCTCCATTGTTGTTCAACCTAGCGATGGACTGCATCATTACGAGCTTGGAAATGCATGGACAAGGATTTCTTTTGGAAGGAGGCTGTGTGACCACCCTTGCATATGTTAATGACCTAGTGATACTGAGCAACGGTTGGAAGGGCATGTTGCACAACATCTCTATCCTCAAATCCATCTGCAAGCTAATGGGCCTGAGGGCGTAGGCTCTAAAGTGTCATAGCTTCCTGGTCACACCAACACATGACTCGTACACAACATGTACAATTAACAACTGTGTACCATGGGAGATCTTCACATGATCAGCACTGATGAGTCTGAGGTATACCTGGGCGTGAAGGTAAACCCTTGGATAGGTATCTCGAAGCCTGACCTGAGAGATCAGCTGAAGACATGGATACAGAGGATAGATGAGGCATCACTGAAGCCTAGTCAAAAAGTGGTGATCCTCAACCAACATGCAGTACCTCATCTCATGTACCTGGCCGATCATGCAAAATGCAAAATGAACATCTTGAACACCCTCGGAAAGCCATCAAGCTCTGGTTGCCCCTTCCTGCTTTCACCTGGACTGGCTTGCTATACGCTCATGCTAAAGATGGCGTCCTGGCAACACTGAGGTTGGCAAAGGTGATCCCATCGATACAGGACAGGAGAATGAACAGGATGGCAAACTCTACTGATGTCATTGTTCGCAGCCTGATGCAGACAAGGAAGGCCTGAATGCCTGAATTTCCTGTCACAACAAGATCTGTGACATTGTGGCTACAGAGGCCAACAACCAGGGCTGGGTGGTATAAAAGGAACCGCACCTCAGAATGGTGGATGGTGAACTGAGGAAACCGGATCTTGTATTTTCCAAAGCGGACGAGGCATTGGTGGTGAATGTGACGGTTCAATTTGAGTATGCCACGGACTCATTGTCCATCAAGGGATGGGAAGTTGCATTTTTTTTAAATGTGGAAAGTGGCCTGCTAGCAATGACACCTTCTTGGCTCAGTTGGAACTGCACCCAAAATGCACCATTCAGGTCTCTAGAATGATCAGCCAGAGAACATTACTCTATTCACTGGACATTCTGAGCATGTTTACTGGCAACAGCGTGGTCTACAAGAACACGTGAGACAGAAAGGCTCTGCCAGTCGGAGGACCTGGCACCAAAGACCTGTGCCACTGCTGGATGAGCCTCAAGGCAGGTTCACTAAGCCAGTCAGAGGTCCTGGCATCTCAGACCTCTACCGCTGCCTGACAACCATAGAGAAGATGTGTGGTGATGGTACACGGGCCACCAAACACCTGGCGGAAGGGCACAAACTGCGAGCATTGTGATCAATCACGTCGGTCATTGATCACATTGTGAGGACCAGGGACAACAGCTATTGGGGATCTGCGGGACATTAATGACACATGCACAAGCCATTTCACTGAATGTATGATTGAATGTATGTATTTGCTTTATCTCAACAACTTATGCAATTATTTCTGAGACGGGCTCAACAGTTATTAACCTTTGTTTCTCAATTCATTTTTTACCAATAAACCATCATTTGAAATTATTTCCATAGTTTCATTAGGATATTATTCCTATTTTCATTATTATTATTTCTCTAATATTTCCTTCCAACATTGCCATTGTCTTTATTTGTATTTTACCCATTAATGGACATTCACTGTCTCAATATATATATATTTCAAATAAACCTTCATCTTTAATAATGGATTACATAATTCCATCCTTATTCTAAACTGACTGAATGTACACATCTTTGTATAAACATTATCATCTATAATTTCCCAAAAGTTAGAACCAAATTGGTACTGCTGTAAGGCCAGTTCTATCACCATATAGACTTGTTATGCTATAAACCTTTTTAACTAAAGCATATATGTATTATTCGTTCATTACAAAGCATTGGCTTTGTTACCACATACAATTTTAGAACTTAGCAAGTAGACTTTCATCAATTACATGAAGAACTTAAGGAGGTTCATGCAGTACATTATCCTCTACACCAGGGGTTTGGAACATCCGGCCTCCGGGCCGTATACGGCCCCTGAGGCTGTTTGCTCTGGCCCTAGAGTCCATTAAAAAAATAATAATTCTGTGACATACACTTAAAGGTAGGGTAGGCAATCTTTTCCAGAAACATTTTTTGTTATACGGGTTGAAAGTCTCTTCACATCCTGATAGCAATCAATAATTTAAGTGGTCTAAATGTAAAAAAATACATATACATCTTCTGTGGAAGGGACAGGACTAAAAAAGGATCGATCAATCATTGCATTCGGTCCGAATGTAATGATAGGATGTCCTTCCTGTCTGTCAATCTATATTTGCATACCGCCACGCGACTTGTTTGCGCAGACAATCACACGTCATCAGCGTGGCAATCCTTGACGCTGTGCAGAGCGAGAATGGAAGGCGAACCGCAGCTACTATTTTTAAAAACATAATAACCGTAAATAAGTTGTTTACGTTCATTATTATTGTAAGGTCTAACCTGTGAGTGAGACATAAGGTAATCTGAAACTGTGGCGATGGATTCCAACAACACATCTCTCCTCCTGACACTGAGACTCTGCTCTGTGTGTGTGTGCGCATGTGTGATAGAGGGGGCGTGGCTTTGGAGACGCATCTGAAGCGAGGGCTGGCTCTATGCTTTCAAAACAAGCTTGCTAACTGCTGGCCTCTCAGGATTGCATACCCTAGTTTTAACAGTAGAAGCACCGAGCTTATGTAATAAACATCTCTACTGTGTTTTAACTGCATTAACATGAAAATAAATAAGTTATAAACATATTTACGTGGAATATCCGGTTATTTTCACCAGTCATTAAAATACGGAATAACTCAAATATAACCCATAATCCTGCCTGGCTTTTACAATAGAGTCAGTCTGGAACTTAAGTGGCGATCTCTACCCGTCTTTCATGTGCTTGAAATGCATTGTTCAGCATTACAGGTGTCTTCTTACAAGTGTACTCAGATTGAGTGGATACAGTGATTACCCGCAAATAAACATGGATTGGAAACGGAGATTGAAGAGAGCGCATTTTGAAAATGCCGTGTATATGAACATGACTGATTCAGGGGCATCAGAAATACTGGGAATGACAGATCATTCATGGGTTTGTGCCAGTGTTGTGAAAACATTGCGAGTGAAATGCCAGGTCCAAATGGCACCGAGTGCTTTTACTCTACTGAACAATACACGATCGCTACTGCACATAGTACAGAATGCAATCGCGCAGGCACATCGCATGCAAAATAATGATTCATGGACATTTATGGAGTGCCGTTTGTGCCAAAAGTGTTCCTCCGTCAATTTGGTAGTTCGTTCGGAAATTAATTCGGAAATTCATCAATTTGGCCATAAGGTAGTAATAGACAAATAGACAAACTGACCAACTTCCATGCAAACTTCCAGACAAACCGATGAACTTCCAGACGAACAGACAAACTTCCAGACAACCCAATGAATTTCCAGATGGCCCAATGAACTTCCAGACAAACTTCCAGACAACCCAATGAACTTCCAGACAAACTTCCAGACAACCCAATGAACTTCCAGACGGCCCGATGAACTTCGAGACAAACTTCCAGACAAACCGATGAACTTCCAGATGAACAGACCAACTGTCAATCATGCTCTGTGCCAAACCCACTTCAGTCCTTCTAACCAATCGGAGCAGACGCGCCTATTTTAACCAATAAAACTCCAGGCTCACGTAAAACTGTTTCACGCAATAATATTGCAGTTTACTAGAAAGGGTGTTTCTATCTCTCACATTGTTGTTGTTTTTTTTACTTGATTAGAAAATCTGCGCTATGAGTCCACATCGTCCATCAGAAAACTGCCCGGCTGTAAAATCGCACTTGGGGTCTTTACTCCATTAGACAGAAGGACAAGCATCAATGGATTATATTTATTTCAAAATAGATTGCATCCTTGATCTGTGCCAGCCTCTTCTCAGTAGGGGGCTGAGGCTTGACATTATATTGGGGGGGCTTCCCTTTACACCTTGTTGGCACAGATATGCATTTATTTATTTATTTATTTATTTATTTAACTGTACGCACTACATGTGTTCATACAGAAAGATTTTGGTTTTAAACTTTACCCATTGCAAATCATTGCATTATGAGCTAATTACTTTAAGTCAGATAATGTACTATATTTTTTTTAATATGTGCACACGAAAATAAATTAAACAATACATACTAAAGTCAAATAAACACACTAACAATAAACACCTTGCCCTAGCCAATCGAACACGTATATCTATGTAAATACAATTAAACATAAAAATACATACATTCTGACAGTCTGTTAAAATGCCAAAAGCATTGTCTCTTAACCAAACAAATTAACAATTAATACAAAAACACCAAGAACTTCAACCTTGGCATGTGTCATAGAGATTATGCAGTATTTCAAAGCCTTTTTAAGAAAAAATAAACATCACATTGGTCACTTATTTCGCCAGTATTTTAAAAATGTGTTATACTGTATGTAATATATTGTAATATATGTAATATAGTGATTAAACACTTATTTATAGGCAAAGCTGTGGTTAAGCCGTGCCTATTCTAACTATTAATCTTCTCATAAACAAGCCTATGTTAATGGTGATTTTAATTTCCATACGGTTACACAGAGATGCCATTAACGCCCGTTTTTTTAAATGAACTGCACCATTATTGGCTGAAGCTGTTTTGTGTGAGCCTAGAGTATTGGTTGAAATAGGCGCGTCTGCTCCGATTGGCTAGAAGGACTGAAGTGGGTTTGGCACAGAGCATGATTGACAGTTGGTCTGTTCATCTGGAAGTTCATCAGGTTGTCTGGAAGTTTGTCTGGAAGTTCATCGGGCCATCTGGAAGTTCATTTGGGTGTCTGGAAGTTCATCGGGCCGTCTGGAAGTTTGTCTGGAAGTTCATCAGGTTGTCTGGAAGTTTGTCTGTTCGTCTGGAAGTTCATCGGTTTGTTTGGAAGTTTGCATGGAAGTTGGTCTGTTTGTCTATTTGTCTATTACTACCGTATGGCCAAATTGATGAATTTCCGAAAAAAATTCTGAACAAACTACCAAATTGACGGACGAACACTTTTGGCACAAACGGCGCTCCATAGACATTATCAGCATAGGAGCATTTATTGTGATGCTATATATTCGTGGAGTAAAAGTGTTGACCTGGAGATGGCTGTCAAAATGCAGTGTGAGGTACGAGCTCACACAGGGAAAGTGCAGAAACGTGTCCTGTGTGGACTGTACGAGCTGATAGGTATGCAGGCTAAATATATAGTAAATAGTTTATTTAAATACACAGATTTTATTCACTGTAGCTTTGTATGTTGAAAACAAAGTTTACACAGTGTTGAACATGTTTAGTGTACCATTATGTTTTGATAAATGCAATATAAATGCAGTTATTATTGAACTATACAATATTGCTTTTGAACATTATTTCAATATTTACGTTTACACTTGTTTCATTATCTTATTGTATGCAGTTTTTGAGCGTTTTGCTTATTGTAGGCTATATAGTTGTTTATGTTTTGACTGCAGTGTGTGCACTTAGAAAAAAGTGATTTGTTCTTGCATTAGAATGAAAGTTTAATCTGTATTAATGTTTTGATGTACAGTGAGGGAAAAAAGTATTTGATCCCCTGCTGATTTTATACGTTTGCCCACTGACAAAGAAATGATCAGTCTATAATTGTAATGGTAGGTGTATTTTAACAGTGAGAGACAGAATAACAACAAAAAAATCCAGAAAAACGCATTTCAAAAAAGTTATAAATTGATTTGAATGTTAATGAGGGAAATAAGTATTTGATCCCCTATCAATCAGCAAGATTTCTGGCTCCCAGGTGTCTTTTATACAGGTAACTTAAAGGGAGTGCTCCTAATCTCAGCTCGTTACCTGTATAAAAGACACTTGTCCACAGAAGCAATCAATCAATCAGATTCCAAACTCTCCACCACTGCCAAGACCAAAGAGCTGTCCAAGGATGTCAGGGACAAGATTGTAGACCTACACAAGGCTGAAATGGGCTACAAGACCATCGCCAAGCAGCTTGGTGAGAAGGTGACAGCAGTTGGTGCGATTATTCGCAAATGGAAGAAACACAAAATGACTCAATCTCCCTCGGTCTTGGGGCTCCATGCAAGATCTCACCTCGTGGAGTTTCAATGATCATGAGAATGGTGAGGAATCAGCCCAGAACTACACGGGAGGATCTTCTTAATGATCTCAAGGCAGCTGGGACCATAGTCACCAAGAAAACAATTGGTAACACAATAACGCCGCGAAGGACTGAAATCCTGCAGCACCCGCAAGGTCCCCCTGCTCAAGAAAGCACATGTACAGGCCCGTCTGAAGTTTGATAATGAACATCTGAATGATTCAGAGGAGAACTGGGTGAAAGTGTTGTGGTCAGATGAGACCAAAATTGAGCTCTTTGGCATCAGCTCAACTTGCCGTGTTTGGAGGAGGAGGAATGACCACAAGAACACCATCCCCACCGTCAAACATGGAGGTGGAAACATTATGCTTTGGGGGTGTTTTTCTGCTCAGGGGACAGGACAACTGCACCGCATCAAAGGGATGATGGATGGGGCCATGTACCATCAAATCTTCGATGAGAACCTCCTTCCCTCAGCCAGGGCATTGAAAATGGGTCGTGGATGGGTATTCCAGCATGACAATGACCCAAAACACACAGCCAAGGCAACAAAGGAGTGGCTCAAGAAGAAGCACATTAAGGTCCTGGAGTGGCCTAGCCAGTCTCCAGACCTTAATCCCATAGAAAATCTGTGGAGGGAGCTGAAGGTTCGAGTTGCCAAACATCAGCCTCGAAACCTTAATGACTTGGAGAGGATCTGCAAAGAGGAGGGGGACAAAATCCCTCCTGAGATGTGTGCAAACCTGGTGGCCAACTACAAGAAACGTCTGACCTCTGTGATTGCCAACAAGGGTTTTGCCACCAAGTACTAAGTCGAAGGGGTCAAATACTTATTTCCCTCATTAACATGCAAATCAATGTATAACTTTTTTGAAATGCGTTTTTCTGAATTTTTTTGTTGTTATTCTGTCTCTCACTGTTAAAATACACCTACCATTAAAATTATAGACTCATAATTTCTTTGTCAGTGGGCAAACGTACAAAATCAGCAGAGGATCAAATACTTTTTTCCCTCACCGTATGAGGAGGCATTTAGAATAGGTAGATTGGAGCACACTGAATACAGATTCAGTTGAAAATGGGTGGTTATATTTTAAGAATATACTACTTGAGGCTTAGGAGAAATTTGTACCAAAACGTAGAAAATTGAGAACCAGAAAACATTGGCCAAAATGGTTTAATAGAAGTATGCAAAAAAATATCAAGAGAAAGTGTTAAGGTACAATGCTTCAGTTGAAGCAACCCTTCGGGTCCCAGTGAATCAGGCACCCCAGTGAGTGCTTCCAGTAACAGATGAGGCTTTTCAACAGGAGACAGGCCCGGGAAGTAAAGTCACTGACACAATGTCTGTTCGTTTATCTTCGTTTATTGAAAGTTTCACACAGCCTTTTATACATCTACAAGCAATATTTCAAAGGAGGTTTGGGGTCATCCCAAACCTGTATGATATTTTCTTGGCATATGTCCCGGGGCAGTTCCGAGACACAGGAAGCAATAATTGATTAGGTATTCTTTCTAATTGGGAAACAATATTTCATCCAGACATGGAAGCACTGGTACCAAGGACACAGCATACACTATACTGATAAGAACATGTATTATAGTTTTGGTTTGTTAACTAAAGAATGTCCACGGCAGTAGAAATTATCTCTATCTGCCACACAGATAAGTCTGTGCTGAGAAATCCTAATAAGAACAAGGAAACCCTTATAAGAGCAAGTTTTAACTAGTATCTTACTGGAAAGCAATTTTACCACAACAGAAAGAAAATGTTGTATAACACATACAAAAGGGATGGAGATTAAACAAAATACATAGAATATGAGCTGTTGAGCTTCAAAGAGACCCTAAGAAAGGGATCAGGAAAGCAAAGAGGGAAATAAAAAGAAACATAGCTCTTGGAGCTAAAACTAATGCAAAGAGTTTCTTTCAATACCACAACAGCAAGAGGTCAATAAAGCAGGAAGTGAAACAGATAAAGGGCAAAAATTGAAGTATCTTGGAAAACTAACAAGATGTGGCAAATGTTCTAAATTAGTATTTCACAGAGGTTTTTACAAAAGAAAAAACAGATAACATGCCACAGGTTAACAATCAGTGCAGTCAAATCCTAAGAGAGATCAGGATAAATGAGGAGGAGGTACTAAAGAAACTAGCAGAATTATAAACAAACATCACCTGGACCAGATGGCATATTTCCAACAGTACTTAAAGAAATTAGGGAAATTATTTATACGCCGCTAACTCAAATATTCCACATGTCACTTAGAACAGGGGATGTGCCATCTGACTGGAAGACGGCAAATGTCATACCAATCCACAAGAAAGGGGTCAAAACTGAGACAGGAAATTACAGACCAATCAGTCTCACCTGCATCACCTGTAAAATGTTGGAAAAAATGATTAGACGAAAAATAGAGGAGCATCTTAATGAAAACCATATTCTTGGAGATAGTCAACATGGGTTTAGACGAAGCAGATCATGTCTTACTAATTTATTCGAATTTTTTGAACATGCAACTGCAGCTGTAGATCAGGTGAAAGCATATGATATGATATACTTAGATTTTCAAAAAGCTTTTTATAAGGTTCCATACTAAAGACTGATCCTCAAATTGGAAGCTGTAGGCATTCAGGGTAATGTAAGTTGATGGATTATGAACTGGTTGATGTATAGGAAACAGAGGGTGTTGATTAGAGGACTTGATAGTGGAGTTCCACAGGGATCAATACTAGGGCCTATGCTTTTTCTAATCTATATTAATGATCTGGATTCTGGGATAGTTAGCAAACTTGTCAAATTTGCCGATGATACTAAAATAGGTGGCTCAGCAGATACAATCTCAGCAGCACAGGCTATTCAAAGGGACTTAGATAATATTCAGTTGTGGGCCGACACCTGGCAGATGAAATTCAATGTGGACAAGTGCAAGGTAATACATGCAGGTAACAAAAATGTCCACTATAATTACACTATGGGAGGAATAGAACTAGATGAAGTAATGCATGAGAAAGACCTAGGAGTCTATGTGGACTTTCTCCATCCAAACAATGTGGGGAAGCAATAAAAAAGGCAAACAGAATGCTAGCGTATATTGTCAAAAGTATAGAATTGAGAACAAGGGCAGTAATGACAAGAAAATGCGCTAGTTAGACCTCATCTGGAATACTGTGTACAGTTCTGGGCTCCACACTTCAAGAAAGATATCGCTGCTCTAGAGGCAATTCAGAGGAGAGCAACCAGACATATTCCAGGTCTGAAGGGAATGTCCTACTCGGAGATACTGAGGGACCTGAACCTTTTCACCCTGGAACAGAGGAGACTACGTGGGGACTTGATCCAAGTCTTCAAAATCATGAAAGGCATCGACCACATCAAACCAGAGGAGCTTTTCCAGATCAGCAGGGACACACGCACCCGGGGACACAAATGGAAATTGGGCTTTAAGGCGTTCAAGACGGAAAACAGGTGACACTTCTTCACACAGAGAGGCGTCCAAATCTGGAACAAACTCCCCAGCGATGTGATAGAAGCTGAAAATTTGGGAACATTTAAAAATAGACTGGACAGGATGCTTGGATCACTCAATTATTAATGGACACCAAACGAGCATGATGGGTTGAATGGCCTCCTCTCCTTTGCAAACTTTCTTATGTTCTTAACCATTTTGTGCACCAGATATCACAAAATACTGAAGGTACTGATTAACATTTAGGGAATGTGAGGAAAGAATAACAAATTAAATGTCTATGGAATGGAACAACAACATCTCTCAGGAGCTGCATTATGTCCCAACATTGCTGCATTTACACTGTCTTGTGTTCTACACGGGTTTTTGATGGATCATGTAAAGATATAAGGGTGTATGACTCACTGGCCCTGTACAAAACAATTATGAAAAGTGACATGGAGTTACTTTCATTTGCATTTTATAAACTGAGTTAATACGTAATTTATATTGTTGTGGTTGATCACTGACAGTAAATTCACTAGTAACTGAAACTCAACATTTACATTACATGACAACTTTGTATGTACACTATTTCAGTGGTTGTATGATTAGAATGGCATACCTTCATCTCTGAAAACATGCAACAGTCTCCTAGCATTGTTTTTTTAGTAAGATAAATAATTGGTTGGCAGATTTACCATAATTTATCCAGCCAAAAAAGACAAGTTGAATTTGTAATGCAACAGAAACATAAAGCTGCCGTAAGTGTGCTATGTTTACAGTTTGAAGTCTTTTGAGACATAGAGACTAAACATGCAATACATATTTTTAACAGGTTTCAGTGCTCTAAGAATTCCTAAAATGTAAAAATGTTTCATTTCCAGCAAATATGGGACCTGATGGAATAAACACAGAAATACCCAGCACAGTGGCAGCAAATTGACAGGAACAACTGTGGGGTGTTTGGTATGACGGTAAGAAACAGCATTTAAAGAAATGTTATTCAACAAACCAAAACAGAAGTGCTAATTAAATTATGTTAAACACCATACCGTTATTGATTTAATACTTTGATAAAATATTAATGATAATAATGATCTATATATTTCTTTTTTAACAAATAAACACTAACTACCCAAATACAGGGTTTTAGCTCAAAGTTCAGGTGCCAAAAGACTTTTGCACAGTACTATAAGATATTTAGTTGTAAGCACATGTCCAATTCATGTACACTTGTACATTATGTAACAAAGTAATGCTACATGTTAATGTTCTTAATGATCATCAGTTAAGCACTGTAGATGGCAGTGATTGAACTGCAGTTTTTGCAAGTTCAGGAGAAGGGTTTGGGCCACAACCAACTACAGCACCTTTGCCACAGAGATGGGCGGCAGATGTGAAAGTATATCCTTGTTGATTCTTTAATTACAGAACATTTAAGCCCATATTCACAAAATTTCTAAAAATAAGAATGTTGATGCTTTATATGGGTAGCCATCATACTCTGAAAGATTTTGTTGATATGAGCATATGATATGAGGTAGAAAAAGAACAGTGTATGGCCAGCAACATCCATATATGCGTGTTCCAGGAAAGCTCATCAGAGCAACAGTATGTTATTAATTATGTCACAGACAAAAGAAAAAAACTGCTAATACACAAATATAAGTGACAGTTAAATAGTCTAAAGTTGTCTAAAGAACTGTAATTAAACAGTGCAATATGTATAATATTATCTTATGATGTTCCTAAAAAAGATAAACAAATTCATAATATGCTAATAATATAAAAGTTACACATTAACAGTGTCTTAACCATCAAATTGTATTGTATAATATTGTATGTACTGATGTTATTTCAGATTGCTGTATCCTGATGTCACCACACACCAGTAGATGGAGTGTGACAGCTGCAATGGGTGGCTGCACTTGCCGGTGTAGAGACCGCTGAACTCCAGCACTCATTAGTATTTCATTGTGGCTGCCAGAACCCACAACTATGGATCTTTGACGGGTAGCTACTACTAATATTGCTATTTCTTTGTTATCACTAAAAACTAAATGTTATAGTTGTTGTGGTATAAAGCTGACCAATGCAATCTAGCATGGATGAGACTGAAATGTTGTTCTTTCAGTAAACGTCTATTGACATTGAACTATTCGACTATAGTTTACATGTATTAAGAAAAGGTTTAGCAGCCTGAACGCTAATAGCAAGTGATTCACTTTGGCTGGAAAAAATATCTTTAAAGGCAATTTTCTGGCTGTACAAGGTGTAGATTGTATAAGTACATGAATATTTGTGTAAAAATGTATGCTTTTTGTTTTGTTATCCACAGACTCCATCAAATAATTACAGACAAAGGAGGAAGATGTAAAGGTATGCTTTTTTTGTTCGTGTCTGTGTGTGTTCACATATGTTAAATAACATTTTCCAACAGGAACTGACAGGTAAAATCTGATGTAAGTGTTGGATCAGGGCGTCTGCCAAGAAATAAGAATAATAACAATAATAATAATAATAAATTACAAAATCCCCAAGGATGTTCCTTTGGAAGAACCCTGGCACGTCCCTGCAGCTCAAGAGGCTGACACAGATTCGTAGTTTACAGATTTCTGGGGAAACCTGTAGGTTATTATTTTACTCTAATTCATATATTTTTGTTGTTTAATTAGTCTTAAAGTATTATGAAGCTTGTTATGTTTATGTTTTTTATGTTTAATTGATGACTATGTGTAATTACAGGGTGACGACTTCATGTCATGATTCCTGAGGTAAATGTTCTATTCATCACCATGGTAATCAACAACACCTAATGCAATAATGGGACGACAGCTCAATTTCTTATCTCAAACTTTTATTTTGGTAGTTTTCATTGAAATGTTCTTGTTTTAGGTCATGATAAAAATCCTGAAGAACCACCAAGGGATGTGCTGTTACATGGTGGAGGTCTTTATTGAAAGCAGGGAAGTTATTTTGGGGAACATTTATGTGTTTACATTGTTTTTCTATTTATTGGTATTTGTTACAATGCTGTTATTGTTTTGGTGGGGTTTTGTATTTTTATTTAAAAATAAATAGTTTATCTTGCAATAGAATATAGTAACAAAGTTTAAGGTTTCAAGAGATATTGTCACGAAGTGAAATTGCCTATACTCCATTTTCACCCACCTTTTATTTTTATTGTACTTTGCTATTATACTATATATATATATATATATATATATATATATATAAACACAATCATACGTAACAAATCTTAAGACTTCAGTGTCATTTTTGCCTAAAACAAAACCTAAAAACACTTCCCTGAATCATAGAAAACAGTGCAGCCAAGCCTGAATTCGAGCACAATCATCACAGAAAGAATACATAGTCATTGGACCCCTGTCATAATTTGATTGATGATCGCTTCATAGTGAACTCCATTATTATTATTCAAAATATGCTCTCCGCAAGACATCCATGTCGCTTCAATGTTCATCCAGCTAGAGCTGGATGCTGACGTACAGGCCACTTTCCTGTCCGTCCAGACCATGCCCTCCACCCAGCTCACATCTAGCACAACAACAACGTCCTGCTCAACATCCACTCGAGGGCTCCCCCTACTGACGACATCCAGGGCAACATCCCGATCAACATCCCTCATCGCCCGTCTGTCCTGCTAAACATCCACTCCAGGGCTCCCCCTAGTGACGACGTCCAGATGACCGTACTGGATGTCCATGTCGCGCTGAGGGATCTAGCCCCTATTGGCTTTGGGGAATGAACAGGCTAAAAGGAGGAAAAATGTATTTGTATTGCTGAAAGGGATCCACAGGGCAAGGGTTATAGCTCTTCAGGCCTTACTTATTTTATTTGGAAAACTCAAGTGGAAGATGCCCAAGGATGAAACCTCTCCACAGCACATACTTGGGATTTGGGTGAGACCAACCTTTTCTTTCCACCATTATGAAAGAGCAGCTGCGTTGACTGTACATATACATATATTTTTTTTCTATGGCCATAGGGATTTTGGGATTTAGTGACTCTTTTTGTGAAAGTATTTAGTTTTGTTTTTCCTTTTCCTTTTTGTGGATTATAAAGACTGTTTTTGATAAAGAAGGCCAACTGAATATTGTTTAATTCCTACTGATTGGGTGCCCAATAAATGGTAGTTTCCTGTTCGGTTCAGTAAAGGCTGTGTTGGATTTGTTTTGGGCCAGCCTGTGCAAGGGCTTGTTTCAGGAAGGACAACTTTCATGTCTGTTGATTTCTTCTCCTTTCTCTCATTTACTCTCTGAATCTTTCTCTTCTATTTTTCTGTGGTGGGGGTAATCATTCTGAATCTTGTCCTTTGCTGCTTTCTGTTATCTCTTCTGGTTCTTATGGGTGTTAGGGATCTATGCTATAGTTAGTTGTGTTACCTCCTAATGAAATTATATTAGTTTTTTTGGAATACATCTCCCTGTTTCTTGTCTTCTGGTGTCTAGTAGATGAACCATATTTTGCTATAGCTCAGTCTTTTCCTCAATACTTAGGAGGATTCTTATAATGCATCCACCACTCAAAGAAGAATTCGAACCTCAGGACAGTCATGCACACAGTGACAACTGAGGCAAAAGAGCAGGACGTCATCTTTTTTATCGCGAACCGAGACATTGAAGTGCATGAAGAGATTCTCTTTCACTGTGGAGTGAACCGCAGGTCCTTTGGGGCAGAGCCTGCTGATGCAGAGTGGCTGGACTAATAGATGGACCCTCATACTTACCGGACTCTTTCTCCCTGTGTAGAGTACAACACCTATGTGTGATGCGAGTTTAAATGTCTTGTGGTTTTATACAAATGTCTACCAAGTATCTGACTGATTAAAAATCATAAATAGTGTAATTCTTCACATTTGTCTGCTAAAACTCTGTAAAATCCCTTCCAGCTATACCATAATCGTATATAATATCTAAACTCTGGCATTAGCCAGTCATGATTGTATTATTTTGATTTGACATCTTGAATTGAACCTACTTGTTTCATTTTTTTGTTTTCATTTGCACTTATCTTAATACTTCTTGTATATTGCACTTTTTATTTGCACTCTTTATTTGGTCTCCTTATATGGATATCTGGCCTGCAAAGCCATACTTCACATAAGAAAAATATGTATGATGTGATTTCAAATGTCTTATGATTTTATAATAATGTATAATGAAAATATCTGCCCTGCACAGCCATGTTTAACATAAAAAATATATGTAAGTGATGTGATTTAAAATGTGCTGTGATTTTACACAAATGTATACCAATTCTTCACATTGTCCTTCTCAAACTCTTGCTAATCCCTTCCAGCTATACCACAATCGTGTATAATATCTAAACTCTAGCATGAACCAGTCTTGATAGTATTATTTGGATAGACATACTGTTTAGACTGATACTGTTTTCATTTGCACTTATCTGCATGAACTGTTGAACACTTGTGTGTTGCATAGTTTATTTGCACTGTATACATGTGTGTAAAGCTCTGTATCAAGCTGCTTTTTAATGTTTTTGTAAGGCCTACATGCTCTGCAATGTGCAGAGCTGTAATTGGCCTTGTAAGGCATAACTGCTGTGCACTGTACTGCTTTATAATTTTAATTGTAGGTTGCTTTCAAACCTAAGACATACTTTAAACTGTTTACAAAGAAATATGCATGAACTATATGGAATTGCACTGTAATGACTGTAATGATACTGTTGGAGATGCTACAAAGGATCAACTCTAAAGTGTACTAGAGCAGACCTTATCACAATGTGGTGGATCTTCCAGGATATACTTC
>NW_027102997.1:130000-162500 GCF_036373705.1 Amia ocellicauda | reverse complement strand
CTTTCAGATCCTGGATGAAAAGACGGGCAATAAAGAGAGGCACTTACTTGAGATATCAGAGCCTCTTCTCAAGAAGCAAACAATGCCTTGCCTCGATCATCCTGGATGGCAGAGATACAGTCCTGTGCCCAGTGCCACTCTCTGAAGTACACGATATGTACAAACAGAAGTGGGAAGCTGAAACTCCCTACCTGGGACTCGGAGGTTTCCAATCCTTGATGAGAGCCAACAATGAGATCTTTGAAACTCTTATCACTGGGGAAGAGGTAATTAAGAACCTGGAGGCCGTAAAAACGTCGGCCGCAGGGCCAGATGACATATCCCGAAATGCCATCAGTGAGGGGGATCCAGAGGGAGAAGCAATGGCAGCCTTGTTCAACACATGGCTGACTACAGGAGTCATACCCAACATCGTAAAGCGATGCAGGTCGATACTACTTCCAAAGACCATGGACCCGGAACAACATAAGGAATAATATCCATATTAAAAACGTAAATTTCACAGGACCCCAGTGCAGTGCCGTGACTAGTTCAAAGTAAAGTGAAGAATACTAATTGGAGCAGTAGCGCCGATATTATTAATATTTTATGAATAACTGGATGGTGTTTCAGGCTGTTTTCCTATGAATGGTGTGTAGGTATGTTGTATAACAGCCCCGCAGAGACAATCAATATGAAGGTGAACACGATGTAGTTAGTGTGCCCATTTACAAGTTAAATGAATTAATAAATAAATAAATACAGCCGATCTGGGATTCCCTCTAAAACATTAAGGACTGGTTTAAGAAATGCGTCCCTAAACGCCATGACTGAAACGTGCACGCTTAAATTAATCTGCTATATTGTAGCTGCTGTTACTGTATGAAATGTGAAACGTGAAATGTGTGTATTTTGTTTCAACTGTAACTTGCCCTGGTTAAGGACATCTGATAAGTAAATTAAAAATAATACAGCATAAAGTGTTGCAGTTACAAATCTGTAGTAAAATAAGTTAAGGGAGTCAAGTTGTGCCATTTAAAATGCATATCTTCTATCACAAATCTTGATGATGATTACAATAACAATAATAATAGCAAATATTTATTTTATTGTTGCACATGGAAACATTTTCTTACAGTAACATAATGCTTGTCTGAATATAATGTTGTCTATACAAGTTTAGCTTTTCCTAATATCTCTTAACAGAAATGTGTATTTATTACACGGCCTCCAATCATGTAAAGCATAAAGGATAAAATAGACACAAAAGTCCTTTCTACATCAGGCTCTGTCGCTCGTAGTGTTGCTTTCTGCCTTTGTTTTTAAAACAAAACAAAACAAAACACATCCACAATCGCTCTGCTCCTCCCACAACAGGGACAGAATTGCTACAATGCCCTGGTTTTACAAAAAGCTCTGGGACGCGTCCGGCACGCATGATTAAACCAGTGGAACCGAGGCATGAGTGTCAGACCATGAAATCAAAATAAGCCTAACTAAATTAAATAAGTGAACCATGTTGTTAGTAGGCTATGCTTTGTAAGCCTAGTCGCCAGTGCGTTCATTCGTTGGGCAGTATTTACGTCCTATTTTGTTGGTTCAACTATAGTAAATCAAAAATTACTTTGATACGTTTGACTTTACATTTCTGTAGCATGCATTATCAAAAAACATAGGCTATCATAGGCTAACTATAGAAATTAACTGCAGTTTGTTTCAGTTTAAGGAAGACACACCGCTAGTTTAATTAGGTAGAAAGTTAAGTGAGAAAAATTACCAGTTCAGTGCAAGATATAATCCTTTTTTCTTTGTCGCAGCCACGTACAGCAATCTATGAAGCCTTTGGGTTCTTTTGCGAGTTTATTTTCATTAAAGGGTTCGTTTAAGAACCACGAGGTCCATCGTAAACAAAAGGGAGCATTTAAGAACCCTTTTTCATCATGATCACGGTTGATTTAAGATCCATTTAAGGTTCTTTAAGGATCCTTGTTTGCAAGGAACCCTTAAAGGTTCTTATTAGAACCTTTTACTATTCTTTTACTAAAAAATTAGTAAGACATGATCTGCCTCGTCTATCTCCAAGAATATGGTTTTCATTAAGATGCTCCTCTATTTTCTGTCTAATAATTTTTTCCAACATTTCACAGGTGATGCAGGTGAGACTGATTGGTCTGTAATTTCCTGGCTCAGTTTTGTCCCCTTTCTTGTGGATTGGTATGACATTTGCCATCTTCCAGTCATTTGGCACATCCCCTGTTCTAAGTGTCATTTGGAATATTTGACTTAGCGGCCTATAAATAATTTCCCTCATTTCTTTAAGTACTGTTGAAAATATACCATCTGGCCCAGGTGATTTGTTTGTTTTTAAATCTGCTAGTCCCTTTTAGTACCTCCTCCTCATTTATCCTGATCTTGCTTAGGATTTGACTGGATTGAAAAAACCTCTGTGAAATACTCATTTAGAACATTTGCCACATCTTGTTCGTTTTCCAAGATACTTCAATTTTTGCCCTTTAGCTGTTTCACTTCCTCCTTTATTGTCCTCTTGCTGTTATAGTATTGAAAAAAGCTCTTTTCATTAGCTCCAAGAGCTGTTTCTTTCTATTTCCCTCTTTGCTTTCCTGATCCCTTTCTTAAGGTGTCTTTGCAGCTCAACATATTCTTTGTATTTTGTTTCATCTCCATCCCTTTTGTATGCGCTATACAACATTTTCTCTCTTGATATTTTTTTGCATACCTATATTAAACCATTTTGGTCAATGTTTTCTGGTCCTCAATTTGATAAGTTTTGGTTCAAATTTCATCTGAGCCTCAAGTAGTATATTCTTAAAATATACCCATCCATTTTCAACTGAGTCTGTATCCAGTGTGCTCCAGTCTACCTCTTCTAAATGCTGCCTCATACCATCAAGGTTTGCTTTTCTAAAATTGTAGATCATTGTTTTAGATTTGCTCCTTGTTTTTTGAAAGAATTCCTCAAAGCTAACCATATTGTGATCAGTTTACCATTGGTTCTCTAACTAGTGTCCCTCTGACTATCTTGGTCATTTGAAAATATCAAGTCAATTATTTTAACATTGGAGAGGTCACCTCATTGTTACTGATCAACAGTTGCTTTGAGGACTATAGGACCAGACCTCTCCCAGTAGATCTGTTTTTCTGAATTCCTACACCTCCCCCTAGGAAGACAAGCACGAACATTCAGAAACCTGACCTCAAGACAACACTCTGGGAAACCTGTGACTGAGGTGGAGAGTTTCCATGTCGGCCCTTCCAGGCCTGGCATGTTAAATAAATACATGTTATCATCTGTGCATCAAGACTGGGTTCTTCAGAGTGTAAAAACGTGTGCTCATACAGAAAGATTTTGGTTTTAAACTTTCCAGTTTGCAAATCATTGAAATATTAGCTGAAATTACAAGTCGGATAATGTACTGTATTTTATTAAATACATACTAAAGCCAAATAAACAATGCACTAACACTACCCAAACACGTATATCCAAAAGCATCTTCTCTTAACGGGTCACAGTAACCAGTCAAATTATTATATTCACTCAATAATAAATACTTTAGGTAAGTGTTTAGTACAGACACATGAAACAACACCCATCAGTTTAAAACTTTTTCTATATTTTAATATTTCAAAGCCTTTTTTTAAAAAAAAAGAAAAGAGAAATAACACGTCACTTATTTAGACAGTATTTACAAAATATAGTGTTTAAAAATTCTTATTTAACTCTATGCAAAACTGTTGTTAAGCCTTGCCTAGTCTATTAATCTTCTCATAAATGAGCCCATGTTAATGGCAATTTTTAATTTCCATATGATTACATAGACACAAGAAAAGCCCATTAAACTGCAGTATTATTAGCTGAAACCGTTTCATGTGAGCCTGGAGTTTTATTGGTTAAAATAGGCATATCTGCCCCTATTGGCTAGAAAGACCGAAGTGGGTTTGGCACAGTGCATGACTGACAGTTGGTCTGTCTCACCACTGATCAAACATACAGGCAAGCCAGAAGCATTTGTTTTATTTTTATTTTTAATCAAAGCCCGGGGAGCAACTGAGGAGGGGTTTAAGAGCTGCAGGTTGCCGACCCCTGCTCTAGAAGAGTAGATTAACTTATACTGTCCTTGCTAGTGTAGTTTTTAATAAATAAATAAAACATTGCATTGTTTTGAACTGCATATACACAAAGTGCATTTCTATAGATATGAATAAACATATCAAGACATCCTTCAAAATGCACAGATTATATATCAAAGCATAGATTGCACTCCCCTCTACAAGACCACATTATTTTTTATTATCCTTGCTAGTGCAGTTGTAACAGTCAAGGTCCTATACAGAAGCCCTTCTTACCAAAAGGGTCTAAGACACAAGCGCGGGGGAAAATATAAAACAGATAGTGAAGTATAGGAAACTGCAAAGGTACAAGAGTGAGTCTGAGAATCATAGCTTACAAATAAGCAGGTGGTCAATGATCAGATAAATGGGTCAGTATAGGAAATCCAAGAATAGCCAAGAAAGAGTAGAAGTGAAGTTTAAAACCAGGAGTGATCTACCATGGTTTAGAATTATCACAAGATTATAAGCAAGACTTCAGATTGAACTTGAACGGGGTTTATATACACAGCCCAAAGGGGCATGGTCTACAGACAACAGGTGCAGTTGATACTCACTAATTGAACACATGCAAATACATACAACAGTTTTGAAGAAATACAAAAAATAAATTAAAGAAATAAATAAAAATAAATACATTCTGAAAATGCTTCCACAAAATTTAATTATATCTCAAATTGTTGATTCTCCTGATTTAGGGGAAAATATATATATCCTTGTCAAGTGTGTAGTTTTGGAGAAAACAGCAAAACAAGTCTAATTTCTGCAGCCTAGATGCAGTAAGTGCATATTAAAAATATATATTAAATATATTTAAATGCTTCCAAAACTTATATTATAGCAAATTATATTGTACCTCAAAATGTATATCTGATTCTCCTGAATCAATACATATATTTTTGAAATATGCTTGGTAAGTGTGCAGGTTTGGAGACAACAGCAAAGCAAGTCTCATTTCTGCAGCCTAGATGCAGAAATTGTATATTTAAAATATATATTACATATATTTAAATGCTTCCAAAAATTATATTATAGCAAATTATATTGTACCTCAAAATGTAGAACTGATTCTCCTGAATTAATACATATTTTTTATAATGTGCTTGGTAATTGTGTAGGTTTTTGAAAACAGCAAAAACAAGTGCCATTTTAAGAACCATGAGACAGAAACTGCTGAATATGTATTAAATATACTTTAAATACTTCCAAAAAATTATATTATAGCTCACACTCCTGATTCAGTGGAAAACAATAATATCCATGTGAAGTGTGTTGTTCTGAAGATAATAAATAAATAAGGTGACAGTTTCAGGCACATGGTGCAGAAACTGCTTACCTGAGTAAAATACAAAACAATACTTAAAATGCTTCAAATTTTACATATAAATCAGTATATCTGATTGTCCTAATACAGGATATATTTTTTATGTGCTTGTGAAGTGTGTAGTTTTGGAGAGGAAAAAAAGTAAATATACTGCAATGATGCACAATCTGCATTCCTGAGAATATATATTAAAAATACAAAAAATTGTATTAAAAAAAAAAAAAAAAAATCATAGATCAAATTGTAGAGCTGACACTGCTGATTCAGGGAATATATATCTATATCTATATATATATATATATATATCCTAAAATTATATTATAGCTCACACTCCTGATATTCGTGTGAAGTGTGTAGTTTTGAAGATAATAAATAAATAAGGTGACAGTTTCAGACACATGGTGTAGAAACTACTTACCTGAGAAAAATCCAAAACAATACTTTAAATAATTCAAAATGCTCATCTTATATATAAACAGTGCATCTGATTCTCCTAATACAGCATATATTTTTGAATGCTTCGGAAGTGTACAGTTTTGGAGAAAAAGGCACAATAAAGTGTAATTTTAGAGATCATGGTGTAGAATGTGCTGACCTCAGGATATGCCTAAAAATCACTTTAAATGCTTCAAACTTAGATATTTTTCTAAACTTTTTTTTATCAGAACCTCTTAAACAGGTGAAAAAGCCATTTAATCCACACATAAACCAAGGGGGCCCTTTGGGACTTGCTTCACAGAACCAGTGGTGGAGCCTGGGCCAGGTTGTTTACCAGTCTGAGCAGTTTTCATTTCCCCCCATTGACTTCCTATGTTTTTGTTCAGAACTTTAAAAATCCTGTCATCTCGCTTCCATAGACTTAAATTAGGGGGACCAGGTGGCCAGCAGTCTGGAGGCCCCAGGAAAGACTAACTGGGGAGGGGGCTTAATAGCAGGGGCCAAGCCAAAAAGCAGCACCTCAAATAAAGTGACCCCATGTCTCCGTTGTTGTTCAACCTAGCGATGGACCGCATCATTACGAGCTTGGAAATGCATGGACAAGGATTTCTTTTGGAAGGAGGCTGTGTGACCACCCTTGCATATGTTAATGACCTAGTGATACTGAGCAACGGTTGGAAGGGCATGTTGCACAACATCTCTATCCTGAAATCCATCTGCAAGCTAATGGGCCTGAGGGCGCAGGCTCTAAAGTGTCATAGCTTCCTGGTCACACCAACACATGACTCGTACACAACATGTACAATTAACAACTGTGTACCATGGGAGATCTTCACATGATCAGCACTGATGAGTCTGAGGTATACCTGGGCGTGAAGGTAAACCCTTGGATAGGTATCTCGAAGCCTGACCTGAGAGATCAGCTGAAGACATGGATACAGAGGATAGATGAGGCATCACTGAAGTGGTGATCCTCAACCAACATGCAGTACCTCACCTCATGTACCTGGCCGATCACGCACAATGCAAACAGAACATCTTGAACGCCCTGGACTCTGAAGTTCGGAAAGCCATCAAGCGCTGGTTGCGCCTTCCTGCCTCGACCTGTAATGGCTTTCTATACGCTCGTGCAAAAGATGGAGGCCTGGGAGCACTGAGGTTGGTAAAGCTGATCCCATCAATACAGGCGAGAAGATTGCACAGGATGGCGAACTCTACGGATGTCATTGTTCGCAGCTTGATGCAAACAAGGAAGGCAACTGAAGATTTCGAGAAGCTATGGATCAAGGCTGGTGGCACCGCTGATTCTGCACCAGACCTTTCCATACCAGTAACACCCGCCGAAATCTTCTTTGAACCAGCAGCTTCGACTGGGTCGGAGGTGAGACCTCCTCCAAAACCCAAATACCCAGTCCCGTGTGACTGGAGACAGGAGGAGTTTTTGTCGTGGACAAAGCTGCCTGTACAGGGAGCGGGTATACAGCACTTTCAGAACGACACCATCAGCAATGCCTGGCTGACATCCCACCGGGGATTCAGGGAGCAACATTATATCACTGCATTGCAACTGACAGCACACGTATACCCTACGAGAATCCCTCAGAAGAGGGAGAAGAGACGCCCTCATAATGTGCAGGAAATGCTCCGCAAAATACGAATCCTGTTCGCACATCTTGGGGCAATGCCCTAGTGTGCAGAGGGCCAGAACTTCCCATCACAACAAGATCTGTGACATTGTGGCTGAGGAAGCCGACAGACAGGGCTGGGTGGTATACAAGGAACTGCACCCGAGAACGGACAAGGGGGAGCTGAGGAAGCCGGATCTTGTATTTTCCAAGGCGGACAAGGCATTGGTGGTGGACGTGACAGTTCGATTTGAGTATGCTGCGGACACTCTTTCAAAAGCCGCAGCAGAAAAACTCCACCATGACGGGACAGATCAAAGAGCTGACCAAGTCAAGAGAAGTTGATTTCTTTAAATTCCCCATTGGGGCAAGGGGAAAGTGGCCTCCAAGCAACGACACCTTCTTGGCTCAGTTGGGATTGCCCCAGAAAATCATCGCTCGGGTCTCTAGACTGATCAGCCGCAGAACATTGCTCTATTCTTTGGACATCTTGAGCATGTTCACAGGCAACACCGCGGTCTATGAGAACCCATGAAAAGGACAAGGCTCAGCCAGTAGGAGGTCCTGGCTCCACAGACCTCCAGAGCTGCCTGACAACCATAGGGCGGACAAGCAACAATGGTTCATGAATCGCAGAACACCGAGCGGATCAGCCCGCCAGTAGGAGGTCCTGGCCCCTCAGACATCTACCGCTGACTGATAACCATAGGGCGGACGCGTGACGATGGTACGTGGTCCCCCAAACACCGAGCGGACCAGCACCACTCTGTGAGCATTTGATCAATCTCGTCGGTCATTGGTCACTTCATGAGGACCAGAGAAAACAGTTCTAGTCAGGGTTTTGGGACATTAGCGACGCATACGCAGCCATGTCACTATGGGTGCGAGTCGACGGGACGAGCCCTCCAACTCGGAAAAGGCCCAAGGAGCAATCCTAGGTGTAAACTAACCAAATGTCTCATCATCTAATTAGTGACATGCATGAATGGATGAATGAGATTCCCACTGTCCCTACCTACTATCTAGTGAAACCACAGCCAAGGGAACGGGCTTGGCGGAATCAGCGGGGAAAGAAGACCCTGTTGAGCTCTGGGTGCGACCTGCTCCGGGGACAGTGGCAGGTGGGGAGTTTGACTGGGGCGGTACACCTGTCAAACGGTAACGCAGGTGTCTTAAGGCGAGCTCAGGGAGGACAGAAACCTCCCATGGAGAAGAAGGGCAAAAGCTCGCTTGATCTTGATTTTCAGTATGAATACAGACCGTGAAAGCGGGGCCTCACGATCCTTCTGACTTTTTGGGTTTTAAGCAGGAGGTGTCAGAAAAGTTACCACAGGGATAACTGGCTTCTGGCGGCCATGCGTTCATAGCGACGTCGCTTTTTGATCCTGGATTGAATAATGCCCAGTTTCCACTGGTGGACGCATCCGGCCCCGGACACTTAGACGGGTGTTTCCAATGGCCAATAGCAATAAACACATGTCCAGGTTTTGTGGACGGTTAACTATCTGCTGCCAGACGTGGCTGTAAGCATCCGTCACCCCACTAAGGAAATACTGCGCTTTCAGGAGCGGAGATGTGTGCTTGACTTGTAGACAGACAGGGAAGAGATCAGCTACATTATGTTGGAAGATATAATCTCAAGTGCCGGATCATGAAGACATTACAATTTTATTAACAGCATGGAGTGAAAACCACATACATAAACAATTACTGCTTACAGCTAATATCCATATTAAAAACGTGAATTTCACAGGACCCCAGTGCAGTGCCGTGACTAGTTCAAAATAAAGTGAAGAATAGTAATTGGAGCAGTAGCGCCGATATTATTAATATTTTATAAATAACTGGATGGTGTTTCAGGCTGTTTTCCTATGAATGGTGTGTAGGTATGTTGTATAACAGCCCCGCAGAGACAATCAATATGAAGGTGAACACGATTTAGTTAGTGTGCCCATTTACAAGTTAAATGAATTAATAAATAAATAAATACAGCCGATCTGGGATTCCCTCTAAAACATTAAGGACTGGTTTAAGAAATGCGTCCCTAAACGCCATGACTGAAACGTGCACGCTTAAATTAATCTGCTATATTGTAGTTGCTGTTACTGTATGAAATGTGAAACGTGAAATGTGTGTATTTTGTTTCAACTGTAACTTGCCCTGGTTAAGGACATCTGATAAGTAAATTAAAAATAATACAGCATAAAGTGTTGCAGTTACAAATCTGTAGTAAAATAAGTTAAGGGAGTCAAGTTGTGCCATTTAAAATGCATATCTTCTATCACAAATCTTGATGAAGATTACAATAACAATAATAATAGCAAATATTTATTTTATTGTTGCACATGGAAACATTTTCTTACAGTAACATAATGCTTGTCTGAATATAATGTTGTCTATACAAGTTTAGCTTCTCCTAATATCTCTTAACAGAAATGTGTATTTATTACACGGCCTCCAATCATGTAAAGCATAAAGGATAAAATAGACACAAAAGTCCTTTCTACATCAGGCTCTGTCGCTTGTAGAGTTGCTTTCTGCCATTTTTTTTAAAACAAAACAAAACAAAACACATCCACAATCGCTCTGCTCCTCCCACAACAGGGACAGAATTGCTACAATGCCCTGGTTTTACAAAAAGCTCTGGGACGCGTCCGGCACGCATGATTAAACCAGTGGAACCGAGGCATGAGTGTCAGACCATGAAATCAAAATAAGCCTAACTAAATTAAATAAGTGAACCATGTTGTTAGTAGGCTATGCTTTGTAAGCCTAGTCACCAGTGCGTTCATTCGTTGGGCAGTATTTACGTCCTATTTTGTTGGTTCAACTATAGTAAATCAAAAATTACTTTGATACGTTTGACTTTACATTTCTGTAGCATGCATTATCAAAAAACATAGGCTATCATAGGCTAACTATAGAAATTAACTGCAGTTTGTTTCAGTTTAAGGAAGACACACCGCTAGTTTAATTAGGTAGAAAGTTAAGTGAGAAAAATTACCAGTTCAGTGCAAGATATAATCCTTTTTTCTTTGTCGCAGCCACGTACAGCAATCTATGAAGCCTTTGGGTTCTTTGCGAGTTTATTTTCATTAAAGGGTTCGTTTAAGAACCACGAGGTCCATCGTAAACAAAAGGGAGCATTTAAGAACCCTTTTTCATCATGATCATGGTTGATTTAAGATCCATTTAAGGTTCTTTAAGGATCCTTGTTTGCAAGGAACACTTAAAGGTTCTTATTAGAACCTTTTACTATTCTTTTACTAAAAAATTAGTAAGACATGATCTGCCTCGTCTATCTCCAGGAATATGGTTTTCATTAAGATGCTCCTCTATTTTCTGTCTAATACTTTTTTCCAACATTTCACAGGTGATGCAGGTGAGACTGATTGGTCTGTAATTTCCTGGCTCAGTTTTGTCCCCTTTCTTGAGGATTGGTATGACATTTGCCATCTTCCAGTCATTTGGCACATCCCCTGTTCTAAGTGTCATTTGGAATATTTGACTTAGCGGCCTATAAATAATTTCCCTCATTTCATTAAGTACTGTTGGAAATATACCATCTGGCCCAGGTGATTTGTTTGTTTTTAAATCTGCTAGTCCCTTTTAGTACCTCCTCCTCATTTATCCTGATCTTGCTTAGGATTTGACTGGATTGAAAAAACCTCTGTGAAAAACTCATTTAGAACATTTGCCACATCTTGTTCGTTTTCCAAGATACTTCAATTTTTGCCCTTTAGCTGTTTCACTTCCTCCTTTATTGTCCTCTTGCTGTTATAGTATTGAAAAAAGCTCTTTTCATTAGCTCCAAGAGCTGTTTCTTTCTATTTCCCTCTTTGCTTTCCTGATCCCTTTCTTAAGGTGTCTTTGCAGCTCAACATATTCTTTGTATTTTGTTTCGTCTCCATCCCTTTTGTATGCGCTATACAACATTTTCTCTCTTGATATTTTTTTGCATACCTATATTAAACCATTTTGGTCAATGTTTTCTGGTCCTCAATTTGCTACGTTTTGGTTCAAATTTCATCTGAGCCTCAAGTAGTATATTCTTAAAATATACCCATCCATTTTCAACTGAGTCTGTATCCAGTGTGCTCCAGTCTACCTCTTCTAAATGCCGCCTCATACCATCAAGGTTTGCTTTTCTAAAATTGTAGATCATTGTTTTAGACTTGCTCCTTGTTTTTTGAAAGAATTCCTTAAAGCTAACCATATTGTGATCAGTTTACCATTGGTTCTCTAACTAGTGTCCCTCTGACTATCTTGGTCATTTGAAAATATCAAGTCAATTATTTTAACATTGGAGAGGTCACCTCATTGTTACTGATCAACAGTTGCTTTGTGGACTATAGGACCAGACCTCTCCCAGTAGATCTGTTTTTCTGCATTCCTACACCTCCCCCTAGGAAGACAAGCACGAACATTCAGAAACCTGACCTCAAGACAACACTCTGGGAAACCTGTGACTGAGGTGGAGAGCTTCCATGTCGGCCCTTCCAGGCCTGGCATGTTAAATAAATACATGTTATCATCTGTGCATCAAGACTGGGTTCTTCAGAGTGTAAAAACGTGTGCTCATACAGAAAGATTTTGGTTTTAAACTTTCCAGTTTGCAAATCATTGAAATATTAGCTGAAATTACAAGTCGGAGAATGTACTGTATTTTATTAAATACATACTAAAGCCAAATAAACAATGCACTAACACTACCCAAACACGTATATCCAAAAGCATCTTCTCTTAACGGGTCACAGTAACCAGTCAAATTATTATATTCACTCAATAATAAATACTTTAGGTAAGTGTTTAGTACAGACACATGAAACAACACCCATCAGTTTAAAACTTTTTCTATATTTTAATATTTCAAAGCCTTTTTTTAAAAAAAAAGAAAAGAGAAATAACACGTCACTTATTTAGACAGTATTTACAAAATATAGTGTTTAAAAATTCATATTTTACTCTATGCAAAACTGTTGTTAAGCCTTGCCTAGTCTATTAATCTTCTCATAAATGAGCCCATGTTAATGGCAATTTTTAATTTCCATATGATTACATAGACACAAGAAAAGCCCATTAAACTGCAGTATTATTAGCTGAAACCGTTTCATGTGAGCCTGGAGTTTTATTGGTTAAAATAGGCATATCTGCCCCTATTGGCTAGAAAGACCGAAGTGGGTTTGGCACAGTGCATGACTGACAGTTGGTCTGTCTCACCACTGATCAAACAAACAGGCAAGCCAGAAGCATTTGTTTTATTTTTATTTTTAATCAAAGCCCGGGGAGCCACTGAGGAGGGGTTTAAGAGCTGCAGGTTGCCGACCCCTGCTCTAGAAGAGTAGATTAACTTATACTGTCCTTGCTAGTGTAGTTTTTAATAAATAAATAAAACATTGCATTGTTTTGAACTGCATATACACAAAGTGCATTTCTATAGATATGAATAAACATATCAAGACATCCTAGACAATCCTAGATTGCACTCCCCTCTACAAGACCACATTATTTTTTATTATCCTTGCTAGTGCAGTTGTAACAGTCAAGGTCCTAGACAGAAGCCCTTCTTACCAAAAGGGTCTAAGACACAAGCGCGGGGAATAATTTAAAGCAGATAGTGAAGTATAGGAAACTGCAAAGGTACAAGAGTGAGTCTGAGAATCATAGCTTACAAATAAGCAGGTGGTCAATGATCAGATAAATGGGTCAGTATAGGAAATCCAAGAATAGCCAAGAAAGAGAAGAAGTGAAATTTAAAACCAGGAGTGATCTACCATGGTTTAGAATTATCACAAGATTATAAGCAAGACTTCAGATTGAACTTGAACGGGGTTTATATACACAGCCCAAAGGGGCGTGGTCTACAGACAACAGGTGCAGTTGATACTCACTAATTGAACACATGCAAATACATACAACAGTTTTGAAGAAATACAAAAAATAAATTAAAGAAATAAATAAAAATAAATACATTCTGAAAATGCTTCCACAAAATTTTATTATATCTCAAATTGTTGATTCTCCTGATTTAGGGGAAAAATATATATCCTTGTCAAGTGTGTAGTTTTGGAGAAAACAGCAAAACAAGTCTAATTTCTGCAGCATAGATGCAGTAAGTGCATATTAAAAATATATATTAAATATATTTAAATGCTTCCAAAAGTTATATTATAGCAAATTATATTGTACCTCAAAATGTATATCTGATTCTCCTGAATCAATACATATATTTTTGAAATATGCTTGGTAAGTGTGCAGGTTTGGAGACAACAGCAAAGCAAGTCTCATTTCTGCAGCCTAGATACAGAAATTGTATATTTAAAATATATATTACATATATTTAAATGCTTCCAAAAATTATATTATAGCAAATTATATTGTACCTCAAAATGTAGAACTGATTCTCCTGAATTAATACATATTTTTTATAATGTGCTTGGTAATTGTGTAGGTTTTTGAAAACAGCAAAAACAAGTGCCATTTTAAGAACCATGAGACAGAAACTGCTGAATATGTATTAAATATACTTTAAATACTTCCAAAAAATTATATTATAGCTCACACTCCTGATTCAGTGGAAAACAATAATATCCATGGGAAGTGTGTTGTTCTGAAGATAATAAATAAGGTGACAGTTTCAGACACATGGTGTAGAAACTACTTACCTGAGAAAAATCCAAAACAATACTTTAAATAATTCAAAATGCTCATCTTATATATAAACAGTGTATCTGATTCTCCTAATACAGCATATATTTTTGTATGCTTCGGAAGTGTACAGTTTATTGTGCCTTTTTCTCCAATAGTGTAATTTTAGAGATCATGGTGTAGAATGTGCTGACCTCAGGATATGCCTAAAAATCACTTAAAATGCTTCAAACTTAGATATTTTTCTAAACTTTTTTTTTATCAGAACCTCTTAAACAGGTGAAAAAGCCATTTAATCCACACATAAACCAAGGGGGCCCTTTGGGACTTGCTTCACAGAACCAGTGGTGGAGCCTGGGCCAGGTTGTTTACCAGTCTGAGCAGTTTTCATTTCCCCCCATTGACTTCCTATGTTTTTGTTCAGAACTTTAAAAATCCTGTCATCTCGCTTCCATAGACTTAAATTAGGGGGACCAGGTGGCCAGCAGTCTGGAGGCCCCAGGAAAGACTAACTGGGGAGGGGGCTTAATAGCAAGGGCCAAGCCAAAAAGCAGCACCTCAAATAAGGTTGTTGTTCAACCTAGCGATGGACCGCATCATTACGAGCTTGGAAATGCATGGACAAGGAAATGCACCATTCAGGTCTCTAGAATGATCAGCCAGAGAACATTACTCTATTCACTGGACATTCTGAGCATGTTTACTGGCAACAGCGTGGTCTACAAGAACACGCGAGACAGAAAGGCTCTGCCAGTCGGAGGACCTGGCACCAAAGACCTGTGCCACTGCTGGATGAGCCTCAAGGCAGGTTCACTAAGCCAGTCAGAGGTCCTGGCATCTCAGACCTCTACCGCTGCCTGACAACCATAGAGAAGATGTGTGGTGATGGTACACGGGCCACCAAACACCTGGCGGAAGGGCACAAACTGCGAGCATTGTGATCAATCACGTCGGTCATTGATCACATTGTGAGGACCAGGGACAACAGCTATTGGGGATCTGCGGGACATTAATGACACATGCACAAGCCATTTCACTGAATGTATGATTGAATGTATGTATTTGCTTTATCTCAACAACTTATGCAATTATTTCTGAGATGGGCTCAACAATTATTAACCTTTGTTTCTCAATTCATTTTTTACCAATAAACCATCATTTGAAATTATTTCCATAGTTTCATTAGGATATTATTCCTATTTTCATTATTATTATTTCTCTAATATTTCCTTCCAACATTGCCATTGTCTTTATTTGTATTTTACCCATTAATGGACATTCATTGTCTCAATATATATATTTCAAATAAACCTTCATCTTTAATAATGGATTACATAATTCCATCCTTATTCTAAACTGACTGAATGTACACATCTTTGTATAAACATTATCATCTATAATTTCCCAAAAGTTAGAACCAAATTGGTACTGCTGTAAGGCCAGTTCTATCACCATATAGACTTGTTATGCTATAAACCTTTTTAACTAAAGCATATATGTATTATTCGTTCATTACAAAGCATGGGCTTTGTTACCACACACAATTTTAGAACTTAGCAAGTAGACTTTCATCAATTACATGAAGAACTTAAGGAGGTTCATGCAGTACATTATCCTCTACACCAGGGGTTTGGAACATCCGGCCTCCGGGCCGTATACGGCCCCTGAGGCTGTTTGCTCTGGCCCTAGAGTCCATTAAAAAAAAAAAAAATCTGTGACATATACTTAAAGGTAGGGTAGGCAATCTTTTCCAGAAACATTTTTTGTTATACGGGTTGAAAGTCTCTTCACATCCTGATAGCAATCAATAATTTAAGTGGTCTAAATGTAAAAAAATACATATACATCTTCTGTGGAAGGGACAGGACTAAAAAAGGATCGATCAATCATTGCATTCGGTCCGAATGTAATGATAGGATGTCCTTCCTGTCTGTCAATCTATATTTGCATACCGCCACGCGACTTGTTTGCGCAGACAATCACACGTCATCAGCGTGGCAATCCTTGACGCTGTGCAGAGCGAGAATGGAAGGCGAACCGCAGCTACTATTTTTAAAAACATAATAACCGTAAATAAGTTGTTTACGTTCATTATTATTGTAAGGTCTAACCTGTGAGTGAGACATAAGGTAATCTGAAACTGTGGCGATGGATTCCAACAACACATCTCTCCTCCTGACACTGAGACTCTGCTCTGTGTGTGTGTGCGCATGTGTGATAGAGGGGGCGTGGCTTTGGAGACGCATCTGAAGCGAGGGCTGGCTCTATGCTTTCAAAACAAGCTTGCTAACTGCTGGCCTCTCAGGATTGCATACCCTAGCTTTAACAGTAGAAGCACCGAGCTTATGTAATAAACATCTCTACTGTGTTTTAACTGCAGTAACATGAAAATAAATAAGTTATAAACATATTTACGTGGAATATCCAAAATAGGGTTATTTTCACCGGTCATTAAAATACAGAATAACTCAAATATAACCCATAATCCTGCCTGGCTTTTACAATAGAGTCAGTCTGGAACTTAAGTGGCGATCTCTACCCGTCTTTCATGTGCTTGAAATGCATTGTTCAGCATCACAGGTGTCTTCTTACAAGTGTACTCAGATTGAGTGGATACAGTGATTACCCGCAAATAAACATGGATTGGAAACGGAGATTGAAGAGAGCGCGTTTTGAAAATGCCGTGTATATGAACATGACTGATTCAGGGGCATCAGAAATACTGGGAATGACAGATCATTCATGGGTTTGTGCCAGTGTTGTGAAAACATTGTGAGTGAAATGCCAGGTCCAAATGGCACCGAGTGCTTTTACTCTACTGAACAATACACGATCGCTACTGCACATAGTACAGAATGCAATCGCTCAGGCACATCGCATGCAAAATAATGATTCATGGACATTTATGGAGTGCCGTTTGTGCCAAAAGTGTTCCTCCGTCAATTTGGTAGTTCGTTCGGAAATTAATTCAGAAATTCATCAATTTGGCCATAAGGTAGTAATAGACAAATAGACAAACAGACCAACTTCCATGCAAACTTCCAGACAAACCAATGAACTTCCAGACAAACAGACAAACTTCCAGACAACCCAATGAACTTCCAGACGGCCCGATGAACTTCCAGACAAACTTCCAGACAAACCGATGAACTTCCAGATGAACAGACCAACTGTCAATCATGCTCTGTGCCAAACCCACTTCAGTCCTTCTAACCAATCGGAGCAGACGCGCCTATTTTAACCAATAATATTGCAGTTTACTAGAAAGGGTGTTTCTATCTCTCACATTGTTGTTGTTTTTTTTACTTGATTAGAAAATCTGCGCTATGAGTCCAAATCGTCCATCAGAAAACTGCCCGGCTGTAAAATCGCACTTGCGGTCTTTACTCAATGAGACAGAAGGACAAGCATCAATGGATTATATTTATTTCAAAATAGATTGCATCCTTGATCGCAGGGGCTGTGCCAGCCTCTTCTCAGTAGGGGGCTGAGGCTTGACATTATATTGGGGGGGCTTCCCTTGACACCTTGTTGGCACAGATATGCATTTATTTATTTATTTATTTATTTATTTATTTATTTATTTATTTAACTGTACGCACTACATGTGTTCATACAGAAAGATTTTGGTTTTAAACTTTACCCATTGCAAATCATTGCATTATGAGCTAATTACTTTAAGTCGGATAATGTACTATATTTTTTTTAATATGTGCACACGAAAATAAATTAAACAATACATACTAAAGTCAAATAAACACACTAACAATAAACACCTTGCCCTAGCCAATCGAACACGTATATCTATGTAAATACAATTAAACATAAAAATACATACAATCTGACAGTCTGTTAAAATGCCAAAAGCATTGTCTCTTAACCAAACAAATTAACAATTAATACAAAAACACCAAGAACTTCAACCTTGGCATGTGTCATAGAGATTATGCAGTATTTCAAAGCCTTTTTAAGAAAAAATAAACATCACATTGGTCACTTATTTCGCCAGTATTTTAAAAATGTGTTATACTGTATGTAATATATTGTAATATATGTAATATAGTGATTAAACACTTATTTATAGGCAAAGCTGTGGTTAAGCCGTGCCTATTCTAACTATTAATCTTCTCATAAACAAGCCTATGTTAATGGTGATTTTAATTTCCATACGGTTACACAGAGATGCCATTAACGCCCGTTTTTTTAAATGAACTGCACCATTATTGGCTGAAGCTGTTTTGTGTGAGCCTAGAGTATTGGTTGAAATAGGCGCGTCTGCTCCGATTGGCTAGAAGGACTGAAGTGGGTTTGGCACAGAGCATGATTGACAGTTGGTCTGTTCATCTGGAAGTTCATCAGGTTGTCTGGAAGTTTGTCTGGAAGTTCATCGGGCCATCTGGAAGTTCATTTGGGTGTCTGGAAGTTCATCGGGCCGTCTGGAAGTTTGTCTGGAAGTTCATCAGGTTGTCTGGAAGTTTGTCTGTTCGTCTGGAAGTTCATCGGTTTGTTTGGAAGTTTGCATGGAAGTTGGTCTGTTTGTCTATTTGTCTATTACTACCGTATGGCCAAATTGATGAATTTCCGAAAAAAATTCTGAACAAACTACCAAATTGACGGACGAACACTTTTGGCACAAACGGCGCTCCATAGACATTATCAGCATAGGAGCATTTATTGTGATGCTATATATTCGTGGAGTAAAAGTGTTGACCTGGAGATGGCTGTCAAAATGCAGTGTGAGGTACGAGCTCACACAGGGAAAGTGCAGAAACGTGTCCTGTGTGGACTGTATGAGCTGATAGGTATGCAGGCTAAATATATAGTAAATAGTTTATTTAAATACACAGATTTTATTCACTGTAGCTTTGTATGTTGAAAACAAAGTTTACACAGTGTTGAACATGTTTAGTGTACCATTATGTTTTGATAAATGCAATATAAATGCAGTTATTATTGAACTATACAATATTGCTTTTGAACATTATTTCAATATTTACGTTTACACTTGTTTCATTATCTTATTGTATGCAGTTTTTGAGCTTTTTGCTTATTGTAGGCTATATAGTTGTTTATGTTTTGACTGCAGTGAGTAGACTGCATTTGAATGAAAGTTTAATCTGTATTAATGTTTTGATGTACAGTGAGGGAAAAAAGTATTTGATCCCCTGCTGATTTTGTACGTTTGCCCACTGACAAAGAAATGATCAGTCTATAATTGTAATGGTAGGTGTATTTTAACAGTGAGAGACAGAATAACAACAAAAAAATCCAGAAAAACGCATTTCAAAAAAGTTATAAATTGATTTGAATGTTAATGAGGGAAATAAGTATTTGATCCCCTATCAATCAGCAAGATTTCTGGCTCCCAGGTGTCTTTTATACAGGTAACGAGCTGAGATTAGGAGCACTCTCTTAAAGGGAGTGCTCCTAATCTCAGCTCGTTACCTGTATAAAAGACACTTGTCCACAGAAGCAATCAATCAATCAGATTCCAAACTCTCCACTACTGCCAAGACCAAAGAGCTGTCCAAGGATGTCAGGGACAAGATTGTAGACCTACACTAGGCTGAAATGGGCTACAAGACCATCGCCAAGCAGCTTGGTGAGAAGGTGACAGCAGTTGGTGCGATTATTCGCAAATGGAAGAAACACAAAATGACTAAATCTCCCTCGGTCTTGGGGCTCCATGCAAGATCTCACCTCGTGGAGTTTCAATGATCATGAGAATGGTGAGGAATCAGCCCAGAACTACACGGGAGGATCTTCTTAATGATCTCAAGGCAGCTGGGACCATAGTCACCAAGAAAACAATTGGTAACACAATAACGCCGCGAAGGACTGAAATCCTGCAGCACCCGCAAGGTCCCCCTGCTCAAGAAAGCACATGTACAGGCCCGTCTGAAGTTTGACAATGAACATCTGAATGATTCAGAGGAGAACTGGGTGAAAGTGTTGTGGTCAGATGAGACCAAAATTGAGCTCTTTGGCATCAGCTCAACTCGCCGTGTTTGGAGGAGGAGGAATGACCACAAGAACACCATCCCCACCGTCAAACATGGAGGTGGAAACATTATGCTTTGGGGGTGTTTTTCTGCTCAGGGGACAGGACAACTGCACCGCATCAAAGGGATGATGGATGGGGCCATGTACCATCAAATCTTCGGTGAGAACCTCCTTCCCTCAGCCAGGGCATTGAAAATGGGTCGTGGATGGGTATTCCAGCATGACAATGACCCAAAACACACAGCCAAGGCAACAAAGGAGTGGCTCAAGAAGAAGCACATTAAGGTCCTGGAGTGGCCTAGCCAGTCTCCAGACCTTAATCCCATAGAAAATCTGTGGAGGGAGCTGAAGGTTCGAGTTGCCAAACATTAGCCTCGAAACCTTAATGACTTGGAGAGGATCTGCAAAGAGGAGGGGGACAAAATCCCTCCTGATCCCTCCTGCAAACCTGGTGGCCAACTACAAGAAACGTCTGACCTCTGTGATTGCCAACAAGGGTTTTGCCACCAAGTACTAAGTCGAAGGGGTCAAATACTTATTTCCCTCATTAACATGCAAATCAATGTATAACTTTTTTGAAATGCGTTTTTCTGAATTTTTTTGTTGTTATTCTGTCTCTCCCTGTTAAAATACACCTACCATTAAAATTATAGACTCATAATTTCTTTGTCAGTGGGCAAACGTACAAAATCAGCAGAGGATCAAATACTTTTTCCCTCACCGTATGAGGAGGCATTTAGAAGAGGTAGACTGGAGCACACTGAATACAGATTCAGTTGAAAATGGGTGGTTATATTTTAAGAATATACTACTTGAGGCTTAGGAGAAATTTGTACCAAAACGTAGAAAATTGAGGACCAGAAAACATTGGCCAAAATGGTTTAATAGAAGTATGCAAAAAAATATCAAGAGAAAGTGTTAAGGTACAATGCTTCAGTTGAAGCAACCCTTCGGGTCCCAGTGAATCAGGCACCCCAGTGAGTGCTTCCAGTAACAGATGAGGCTTTTCAACAGGAGACAGGCCCGGGAAGTAAAGTCACTGACACAATGTCTGTTCGTTTATCTTCGTTTATTGAAAGTTTCACACAGCCTTTTATACATCTACAAGCAATATTTCAAAGGAGGTTTGGGGTCGTCCCAAACCTGTATGATATTTTCTTGGCATATGTCCCGGGGCAGTTCCGAGACACGGGAAGCAATAATTGATAAGGTATTCTTTCTAATTGGGGAAACAATATTTCATCCAGACATGGAAGCACTGGTACCAAGGACACAACATACACTATACTGATAAGAACATGTATTATAGTTTTGGTTTGTTAACTAAAGAATGTCCACGGCAGTAGAAATTATCTCTATCTGCCACACAGATAAGTCTGTGCTGAGAAATCTTAATAAAACAAGGAAACCCTTATAAGAGCAAGTTTTAACTAGTATCTTACTGGAAAGCAATTTTACCCCAACAGAAAGAAAATGTTGTATAACACATACAAAAGGGATGGAGATTAAACAAAATACATAGAATATGAGCTGTTGAGCTTCAAAGAGACCCTAAGAAAGGGATCAGGAAAGCAAAGAAGGAAATAGAAAGAAACATAGCTCTTGGAGCTAAAACTAATGCAAAGAGTTTCTTTCAATACCACAACAGCAAGAGGTCAATAAACGAGGAAGTGAAACAGATACAGGGCAAAAATTGAAGTATCTTGGAAAACTAACAAGATGTGGCAAATGTTCTAAATTAGTATTTCACAGAGGTTTTTACAAAAGAAAAAACAGATAACATGCCACAGGTTAACAATCAGTGCAGTCAAATCCTAAGAGAGATCAGGATAAATGAGGAGGAGGTACTAAAGGGACTAGCAGAATTAAAAACAAACATCACCTGGACCAGATGGCATATTTCCAACAGTACTTAAAGAAATTAGGGAAATTATTTATACGCCGCTAACTCAAATATTCCACATGTCACTTAGAACAGGGGATGTGCCAACTGACTGGAAGACGGCAAATGTCATACCAATCCACAAGAAAGGGGTCAAAACTGAGACAGGAAATTACAGACCAATCAGTCTCACCTGCATCACCTGTAAAATGTTGGAAAAAATGATTAGACGAAAAATAGAGGAGCATCTTAATGAAAACCATATTCTTGGAGATAGTCAACATGGGTTTAGAAAAAGCAGATCATGTCTTACTAATTTATTTGAATTTTTTGAACATGCAACTGCAGCTGTAGATCAGGTGAAAGCATATGATATGATATACTTAGATTTTCAAAAAGCTTTTTATAAGGTTCCATACTAAAGACTGATCCTCAAATTGGAAGCTGTAGGCATTCAGGGTAATGTAAGTAGATGGACTATGAACTGGTTAATGTATAGGAAACAGAGGGTGTTGATTAGAGGACTTGATAGTGGAGTTCCACAGGGATCAATACTAGGGCCTATGCTTTTTCTAATCTATATTAATGATCTGGATTCTGGGATAGTTAGCAAACTTGTCAAATTTGCCGATGATACTAAAATAGGTGGCTCAGCAGATACAATCTCAGCAGCACAGGCTATTCAAAGGGACTTAGATAATATTCAGTTGTGGGCCGACACCTGGCAGATGAAATTCAATGTGGACAAGTGCAAGGTAATTCATGCAGGTAACAAAAATGTCCACTATAATTACACTATGGGTAATGCATGAGAAAGACCTAGGAGTCTATGTGGACTTTCTCCATCCAAACAATGTGGGGAAGCAATAAAAAAGGCAAACAGAATGCTAGCGTATATTGTCAAAAGTATAGAATTGAGAACAAGGGCAGTAATGACAAGAAAATGCGCTAGTTAGACCTCATCTGGAATACTGTGTACAGTTCTGGGCTCCACACTTCAAGAAAGATATCGCTGCTCTAGAGGCAATTCAGAGGAGAGCAACCAGACATATTCCAGGTCTGAAGGGAATGTCCTACTCGGAGATACTGAGGGACCTGAACCTTTTCACCCTGGAACAGAGGAGACTACGTGGGGACTTGATCCAAGTCTTCAAAATCATGAAAGGCATCGACCACATCAAACCAGAGGAGCTTTTCCAGATCAGCAGGGACACATGCACCCGGGGACACAAATGGAAATTGGGCTTCAAGGCGTTCAAGACGGAAAACAGGTGACACTTCTTCACACAGAGAGGCGTCCAAATCTGGAACAAACTCCCCAGCGATGTGATAGAAGCTGAAAATTTGGGAACATTTAAAAATAGACTGGACAGGATGCTTGGATCACTCAATTATTAATGGACACCAAACGAGCATGATGGGTTGAATGGCCTCCTCTCCTTTGTAAACTTTCTTATGTTCTTAACCATTTTGTGCACCAGATATCACAAAATACTGAAGGTACTGATTAACATTTAGGGAATGTGAGGAAAGAATAACAAATTAAATGTCTATGGAATGGAACAACAACATCTCTCAGGAGCTGCATTATGTCCCAACATTGCTGCATTTACACTGTCTTGTGTTCTACACGGGTTTTTGATGGATCATGTAAAGATATAAGGGTGTATGACTCACTGGCCCTGTACAAAACAATTATGAAAAGTGACATGGAGTTACTTTCATTTGCATTTTATAAACTGAGTTAATACGTAATTTATATTGTTGTGGTTGATCACTGACAGTAAATTCACTAGTAACTGAAACTCAACATTTACATTACATGACAACTTTGTATGTACACTATTTCAGTGGTTTTATGATTAGAATGGCATACCTTCATCTCTGAAAACATGCAGCAGTCTCCTAGCATTGTTTTTTTAATAAGATGAATAATTGGTTGGCAGATTTACCATAATTTATCCAGCCAAAAAAGACAAGTTGAATTTGTAATGCAACAGAAACATAAAGCTGCCGTAAGTGTGCTATGTTTACAGTTTGAAGTCTTTTGAGAAATAGAGACTAAACATGCAATACATATTTTTAACAGGTTTCAGTGCTCTAAGAATTCCTAAAATGTAAAAATGTTTCATTTCCAGCAAATATGGGACCTGATGGAATAGACACAGAAATACCCAGCACAGTGGCAGCAAATTGACAGGAACAACTGTGGGGTGTTTGGTATGACGGTAAGAAACAGCATTTTAAGAAATGTTATTCAACAAACCAAAACAGAAGTGCAAATTAAATTATGTTAAACACCATACCGTTATTGATTTAATACTTTGATCAAATATTAATGATAATAATGATCTATATATTTCTTTTTTAACAAATAAACACTAACTACCCAAATACAGGGTTTTAGCTCAAAGTTCAGGTGCCAAAAGACTTTTGCACAGTACTATAAGATATTTAGTTGTAAGCACATGTCCAATTCATGTACACTTGTACATTATGTAACAAAGTAATGCTACATGTTAATGTTCTTAATGATCATCGGTTAAGCACTGTAGATCGCAGTGATTGAACTGCAGTTTTTGCAAGTTCAGGAGAAGGGTTTGGGCCACAACCAACTACAGCACCTTTGCCACAGAGATGGGCGGCAGATGTGAAAGTATATCCTTGTTGATTCTTTAATTACAGAACATTTAAGCCCATATTCACAAAATTTCTAAAAATAAGAATGTTGATGCTTTATATGGGTAGCCATCATACTCTGAAAGATTTTGTTGATATGAGCATATGATATGAGGTAGAAAAAAGAACAGTGTATGGCCAGCAACATCCATATATGCGTGTTCCAGGAAAGCTCATCAGAGCAACAGTATGTTATTAATTATGTCACAGACAAAAGAAAAAAACTGCTAATACACAAATATAAGTGACAGTTAAATAGTCTAAAATTGTCTAAAGAACTGTAATTAAACAGTGCAATATGTATAATATTATCTTATGATGTTCCTAAAAAAGATAAACAAATTCATAATATGCTAATAATATAAAAGTTACACATTAACAGTGTCTTAACCATCAAATTGTATTGTATAATATTGTATGTACTGATGTTATTTCAGATTGCTGTATCCTGATGTCACCACACACCAGTAGATGGAGTGTGACAGCTGCAATGGGTGGCTGCACTTGCCAGTGTAGAGACCGCTGAACTCCAGCACTCATTAGTATTTCATTGTGGCTGCCAGAACCCACAACTATGGATCTTTGACGGGTAGCTACTACTAATATTGCTATTTCTTTGTTATCACTAAAAACTAAATGTTATAGTTGTTGTGGTATAAAGCTGACCAATGCAATCTAGCATGGATGAGACTGAAATGTTGTTCTTTCAGTAAACGTCTATTGACATTGAACTATTCGACTATAGTTTACATGTATTAAGAAAAGGTTTAGCAGCCTAAACGCTAATAGCAAGTGATTCACTTTGGCTGGAAAAAATATCTTTAAAGGCAATTTTCTGGCTGTACAAGGTGTAGATTGTATAAGTACATGAATATTTGTGTAAAAATGTATGCTTTTTGTTTTGTTATCCACAGACTCCATCAAATAATTACAGACAAAGGAGTTCAGGGCCTTGTCACAGAGGAAGATGTAAAGGTATGCTTTTTTTGTTCGTGTCTGTGTGTGTTCACATATGTTAAATAACATTTTCCAACAGGAACTGACAGGTAAAATCTGATGTAAGTGTTGGATCAGGGCATCTGCCAAGAAATAAGAATAATAATAATAATAATAATAAAAAATTACAAAATCCCCAAGGACGTTCCTTTGGAAGAACACTGGCACGTCCCTGCAGCTCAAGAGGCTGACACAGATTCGTAGTTTACAGATTTCTGGGGAAACCTGTAGGTTATTATTTTACTCTAATTCATATATTTTTGTTGTTTAATTAGTCTTAAAGTATTATGAAGCTTGTTATGTTTATGTTTTTAATGTTTAATTGATGACTATGTGTAATTACAGGGTGACGACTTCATGTCATGAGGTAAATGTTCTATTCATCACCATGGTAATCAACAACACCTAATGCAATAATGGGACGACAGCTCAATTTCTTATCTCAAACTTTTATTTTGGTAGTTTTCATTGAAATGTTCTTGTTTTAGGTCATGATAAAAATCCTGAAGAACCACCAAGGGATGTGCTGTTACATGGTGGAGGTCTTTATTGAAAGCAGGGAAGTTATTTTGGGGAACATTTATGTGTTTACTTTGTTTTTCTATTTATTGGTATTTGTTACAATGCTGTTATTGTTTTGGTGGGGTTTTGTATTTTTATTTAAAAATAAATAGTTTATCTTGCAATAGAATATAGTAACAAAGTTTAAGGTTTCAAGAGATATTGTCACGAAGTGAAATTGCCTATACTCCATTTTCACCCACCTTTTATTTTTATTGTACTTTACTATTATACTATATATATATATATATATATATATATATAACACAATCATACGTAACAAATCTTAAGACTTCAGTGTCATTTTTGCCTAAAACAAAACCTAAAAACACTTCCCTGAATCATAGAAAACAGTGCAGCTAAGCCTGAATTCGAGCATAATCATCACAGAAAGAATACATAGTCATTGGACCCCTGTCATAATTTGATTGATGATCGCTTCATAGTGAACTCCATTATTATTATTCAAAATATGCTCTCCGCAAGACATCCATGTCGCTTCAATGTTCATCCAGCTAGAGCTGGATGCTGACGTACAGGCCACTTTCCTGTCCGTCCAGACCATGCCCTCCACCCAGCTCACATCTAGCACAACAACAACGTCCTGCTCAACATCCACTCGAGGGCTCCCCCTACTGACGACATCCAGGGCAACATCCCGATCAACATCCCTCATCGCCCGTCTGTCCTGCTAAACATCCACTCCAGGGCTCCCCCTAGTGACGACGTCCAGATGATCGTACTGGATGTCCATGTCGCGCTGAGGGATCTAGCCCCTACTGGCTTTGGGGAATGAACAGGCTAAAAGGAGGAAAAATGTATTTGTATTGCTGAAAGGGATCCACAGGGCAAGGGTTATAGCTCTTCAGGCCTTACTTATTTTATTTGGAAAACTCAAGTGGAAGATGCCCAAGGATGAAACCTCTCCACAGCACATACTTGGGATTTGGGTGAGACCAACCTTTTCTTTCCACCATTATGAAAGAGCAGCTGCGTTGACTGTACATATACATATATTTTTTTCTATGGCCATAGGGATTTTGGGATTTAGTGACTCTTTTTGTGAATGTATTTTGTTTTGTTTTTCCTTTTCCTTTTTGTGGATTATAAAGACTGTTTTTGATAAAGAAGGCCAACTGAATATTGTTTAATTCCTACTGATTGGGTGCCCAATAAATGGTAGTTTCCTGTTCGGTTCAGTAAAGGCTGTGTTGGATTTGTTTTGGGCCAGCCTGTGCAAGGGCTTGTTTCAGGAAGGACAACTTTCATGTCTGTTGATTTCTTCTCCTTTCTCTCATTTACTCTCTGAATCTTTCTCTTCTATTTTTCTGTGGTGGGGGTAATCATTCTGAATCTTGTCCTTTGCTGCTTTCTGTTATCTCTACTGGTTCTTATGGGTGTTAGGGATCTATGCTATAGTTAGTTGTGTTACCTCCTAATGAAATTATATTAGTTTTTTTGGAATACATCTCCCTGTTTCTTGTCTTCTGGTGTCTAGTAGATGAACCATATTTTGCTATAGCTCAGTCTTTTCCTCAACAGTTAGGAGGATTCTTATAATGCATCCACCACTCAAAGAAGAATTCGAACCTCAGGACAGTCATGCACACAGTGACAACTGAGGCAAAAGAGCAGGACGTCATCTTTTTTATCGCGAACCGAGACATTGAAGTGCATGAAGAGATTCTCTTTCACTGTGGAGTGAACCGCAGGTCCTTTGGGGCAGAGCCTGCTGATGCAGAGTGGCTGGACTAATAGATGGACCCTCATACTTACCGGACTCTTTCTCCCTGTGTAGAGTACAACACCTATGTGTGATGCGAGTTTAAATGTCTTGTGGTTTTATACAAATGTCTACCAAGTATCTGACTGATTAAAAATCATAAATAGTGTAATTCTTCACATTTGTCTGCTAAAACTCTGTAAAATCCCTTCCAGCTATACCATAATCGTATATAATATCTAAACTCTGGCATTAGCCAGTCATGATTGTATTATTTTGATTTGACATCTTGAATTGAACCTGCTTGTTTCATTTTTTTGTTTTCATTTGCACTTATCTTAATACTTCTTGTATATTGCACTTTTTATTTGCACTCTTTATTTGGTCTCCTTATATGGATATCTGCCCTGCAAAGCCATACTTAACATAAGAAAAATATGTATGATGTGATTTCAAATGTCTTATGATTTTATAATAATGTATAATGAAAATATCTGCCCTGCACAGCCATGTTTAACATAAAAAATATATGTATGTGATGTGATTTAAAATGTGCTGTGATTTTACACAAATGTATACCAATTCTTCACATTGTCCTTCTCAAACTCTTGCTAATCCCTTCCAGCTATACCACAATCGTGTATAATATCTAAACTCTAGCATGAACCAGTCTTGATAGTATTATTTGGATAGACATACTGTTTAGACTGATACTGTTTTCATTTGCACTTATCTGCATGAACTGTTGAACACTTGTGTGTTGCATAGTTTATTTGCACTGTATACATGTGTGTAAAGCTCTGTATCAAGCTGCTTTTTAATGTTTTTGTAAGGCCTACATGCTCTGCAATGTGCAGAGCTGTAATTGGCCTTGTAAGGCATATAATTTTAATTGTAGGTTGCTTTCAAACCTAAGACATACTTTAAACTGTTTACAAAGAAATATGCATGAACTATATGGAATTGCACTGTAATGACTGTAATGATACTGTTGGAGATGCTACAAAGGATCAACTCTAAAGTGTACTAGAGTAGACCTTATCACAATGTGGTGGATCTTCCAGGATATACTTCCATTTAAGTGGATAAAGCTACCAAAAACCTTGAAACACTGAATTCAAAATTTCGTGAAAATTAGTGAAGTTGTCTCACTTCTGATGCACTACTCTGATTTTCACGATTTTGGGAAACCGCAAACCCTAACCCCTTACTCTACTCAACCCCACAATGCCAGTTTAGCTGTGTCCCATTTCAGTCGCATTTTAACCACTCTTCAGGGCTTGGAATGCACCCATGCAAGGCAAATCAAATGGTCAAAAAGGTTCAAAAACCACCAGGGGGCAGTAGAGGATCATCCTATTGGTGGGGCCCCATGCTTGGTTTGTGGATTAAATTGCCTTTTCACAGTTTTCAGAAGTTTTGAATTTGGGTCCCCCAAAAATGGGAAAAGGCCTCAATTGCACTCTCTAGTGGTAACTACAGGCCTCCAGTTATGTATATGGTCAGATTTATAATGTATTGTGTGCCTGTAAAAAAAAAGCATATGCTATTTGCCAGATCAATCAAGTAGCCCACCAGGAAAGCTCTGTCTCCCCAGAGAGGAGTACCACCAAGCTCTATTTCTCCTCATCTTCCAAGGGGATTGAAAACGGGGAACTTGGAAAGTATAGGGCGGCACAGGAGGAGACGTTGGAGGGGGGTTGGGGGAGAGATGGAAAGTTATTTGTATAAACTTTATGGTTTATTTATTTATTAAAGTCTAAAGTCTTTTTCTCTCTTGTGGGTGAGTGGGCGGGGCATATGGTGTTGGTGGCAGCTGACAGGGGCAAAGAGGGAGTTCCTTATAATTTTTAAAAATGTATTTTAACATTTATTTTACAAATACTGTTCTCATTCAAAGAAAGAAAATACTTTTCTGCTCCAGTACATTCCATCATATTACTTTTATGAAAATAGAGTAAGGTATTGAGCCCAGGACAAAACAAAGTAAAACTGAAAAAAAAAGAAAGTCAAAGTCAAATCACTCTTGACATATTACTCTGATTTTCAGGATTTTTTAAAACATAAATTTAACCCTAAATCTGCATTTACTGTACTGAATCCCACAATATTATCATTGTAGGTGTTCCAGTACATTTTCATCACTTATTTCCACTGAGTCTGAATCTCAGCTATGTGGTCCAAATAAAAGTGAATGGGAGACCAACAGGAAATGCCCAGAATGTTTAAAATGCATGCCATGGTGTGAGATCGCACTCTAGTGGTAAAGTTAAATATGTCCCATAAAAAAATTAAAAAAGAGAACGAGATAAATTCAGCTCTAGTAAACAAGAACTACATCATTATCACAAGGAGAATAGGTACATGGATAGGAACATTGATATGATATCTTGAGAAAAAAAGATTTTAGAAAAGTATTTTGAAACAGAGAAAACTAAATTTAAATCTAATAAAAATCAGAAAGAGATAAATGCATTTGTAGTTAAATAATCTACATCTTAGGAGAATAGATGCATGGATAGGAACAGTGAAATAACATTGTGTACCAATCCTTTTGTTAAACATAAGTAAGTTGTAGAAGAGAAGAATTGTATATTAAAAGGTAATAAATATATCAAAAAATACCTACATTGATTTTTTTTCAATTGTTTGTACCATGTACAATTGAATAATTGGTGAATATCAGTAAACAAGAGCCTGCTGTATCTGTTTCAGTTCTCTCGAATGATCAAACCCCCCAGTCTTTATAATTAAATGTAAATAAAATACAAAACACACAAAATAAGCATAAGGGAAGCAACACTTTGTGTGGAGGAAAATATAAATCATTTTGTGATTCTGTGCTTTGTGTGCTGTTACCCTGGAGGTTTCTGGTAAGTAACTATTAATTTGCCTGCATTCTTTTCAGATGAATTATGAGAACCTGTTCTTTTCACTTCTCATTTACTCCCTTTTAGTTTATCAGCAACTTACATTCTCTACTTGTTTCTTATTAAGGTTTAATTGTTTCAAACCTATCTTTGTTATCGGCAAATTACCTTCCAAATGTAGCTGGAAATTCAGAGGATAATAATTATTACTCATGAGTAATAATTGTAATAATATTGATGAGATGGGTAGGGTAGGCTTATTTTAGAATGCCAATGCAATTACTATCACAGTTATTTAGATGACCAGTCAGACACTGCTTGTAAAATGTCAAACCCCTTGAAGGTATGTCTGAAAATAGGAATACAAGCTTTGTACTTCCTTGAACTCTTTGGAAAAACAGCATTATACTTGTTGAATACTTTCTGTTCCTGTGTTCTGCAGTTTTTTCCCGTGCACGTAATAAAATCTGATTAGAACTTCAGACTCCAAATCTAAATTCCAGCACATTTGTCACACCCAGCCCTTGACACTTACTTTGTTTATTTTAAATGCATGGTTAGGGAGAGACTATTATCAATGGAGGTAGTTTTGTCTTTGTTTTGGAAGTTGAAGAGATTTTTGGAACTTGTTGCTGAGGGGATGGCAGTTCCATCTTTGTTTACCTGCATGGAAATTGTGTGCGTGGGTGCATGTCATTTCTTTATGTGGCCCAGCAGTCCCAGGGAAAACACACCACACTTGTTCTGGGTGGGGCAGGTATATTTTGGTAATTATTTATATTTATAATTATGAATCTCAAAGGTTAATTTGTATATTAATCACTTAAATGTAGTCTATAGTAACATGTATTTGGTATCTGTTTAAGTTTCATTGTTATTGTTAATATTGGTATATATGATAATGCTAGTGAACAGCTATAAAGCTCTCAGAAGATGGGGATCGGTGATGAGAGTTGGAGGTAGTTACAGACCTCTTGTACTACGACTAGTGTTGGCTTGTTGCAGGGTGTTCCCCCCATTCTGATATATATTGAGTTTGGTGGGGTGTATTTTTGTGTTTTGTTTGTTGTTTTTGGTTTTCAATAATTGTTTTGTTCTTTTTGCAATAACATCTTGCATCAGTGCCTCACTGCCTGATATGTGCCACATAGCACTTCTCTACACACACTCCCGAATCTGGAGCGGTGGAGACGGGTGCCGCAAGGTGTCCAGTGAGGCGACCAATCCAGGAGAAGCTGGCGGGAGCCCTGGGGAGAGTTCTCTTTTCTTTGTGAAGGGCAGGGCGCCCTAGAATGGGTTCGCACCGAGAGAGGGGCCTGCGCCTTGGAAAGCGTCACAGTTCCGGCGGCGTCCAGTGAGCTCTCGCTGGACCTTGAAAATCCGGGGGAGAGGGTGTAAATCTCGCGCCGGGCCGTACCCATATCCGCAGCAGGTCTCCAAGGTGAACAGTGAGGAACCCTGAATAATGTTTTACATAAACTGTATAATGTTTTATATTAATAATAATATCCAGACTGAGCAAATTAGATTTATCGAGCTATCGATAGGCAGTTGTTCAGGGCATATCTTCTAGACATTCTCCTCTCCACTTTGACTTCTGTTTATTATGATAAGAGGAACACCCAAACAGATAAATAGCCCACA
>NW_027102997.1:97500-120000 GCF_036373705.1 Amia ocellicauda | reverse complement strand
TCCCCTGTTCTTAGTGTCATTTGGAATGTTTGACTTAGCGGCCTATAAATAATTTCCCTCATTTCTTTAAGTACTGTTGGAAATATACCATCTGGCCCAGGTGATTTGTTTGTTTTTAAATCTGCTAGTCCCTTTTAGTACCTCCTCCTCATTTATCCTGATCTTGCTTAGGATTTGACTGGATTGAAAAAACCTCTGTGAAAAACTCATTTAGAACATTTGCCACATCTTGTTCGTTTTCCAAGATACTTCAATTTTTGCCCTTTAGCTGTTTCACTTCCTCCTTTATTGTCCTCTTGCTGTTATAGTATTGAAAAAAGCTCTTTTCATTAGCTCCAAGAGCTGTTTCTTTCTATTTCCCTCTTTGCTTTCCTGATCCCTTTCTTAAGGTGTCTTTGCAGCTCAACATATTCTTTGTATTTTGTTTCGTCTCCATCCCTTTTGTATGCGCTATACAACATTTTCTCTCTTGATATTTTTTTGCATACCTATATTAAACCATTTTGGTCAGTGTTTTCTGGTCCTCAATTTGATAAGTTTTGGTTCAAATTTCATCTGAGCCTCAAGTAGTATATTCTTAAAATATACCCATCCATTTTCAACTGAGTCTGTATCCAGTGTGCTCCAGTCTACCTCTTCTAAATGCCGCCTCATACCATCAAGGTTTGCTTTTCTAAAATTGTAGATCATTGTTTTAGACTTGCTCCTTGTTTTTTGAAAGAATTCCTCAAAGCTAACCATATTGTGATCAGTTTACCATTGGTTCTCTAACTAGTGTCCCTCTGACTATCTTGGTCATTTGAAAATATCAAGTCAATTATTTTAACATTGGAGAGGTCACCTCATTGTTACTGATCAACAGTTGCTTTGAGGACTATAGGACCAGACCTCTCCCAGTAGATCTGTTTTTCTGCATTCCTACACCTCCCCCTAGGAAGACAAGCACGAACATTCAGAAACCTGACCTCAAGACAACACTCTGGGAAACCTGTGACTGAGGTGGAGAGCTTCCATGTCGGCCCTTCCAGGCCTGGCATGTTAAATAAATACATGTTATCATCTGTGCATCAAGACTGGGTTCTTCAGAGTGTAAAAACGTGTGCTCATACAGAAAGATTTTGGTTTTAAACTTTCCAGTTTGCAAATCATTGAAATATTAGCTGAAATTACAAGTCGGATAATGTACTGTATTTTATTAAATACATACTAAAGCCAAATAAACAATGCACTAACACTACCCAAACACGTATATCCAAAAGCATCTTCTCTTAACGGGTCACAGTAACCAGTCAAATTATTATATTCAGTCAATAATAAATACTTTAGGTAAGTGTTTAGTACAGACACATGAAACAACACCCATCAGTTTAAAACTTTTTCTATATTTTAATATTTCAAAGCCTTTTTTAAAAAAAAAAAGAAAAGAGAAATAACACGTCACTTATTTGGACAGTATTTACAAAATATAGTGTTTAAAAATTCTTATTTTACTCTATGCAAAACTGTTGTTAAGCCTTGCCTAGTCTATTAATCTTCTCATAAATGAGCCCATGTTAATGGCAATTTTTAATTTCCATATGATTACATAGACACAAGAAAAGCCCATTAAACTGCAGTATTATTAGCTGAAACCGTTTCATGTGAGCCTGGAGTTTTATTGGTTAAAATAGGCATATCTGCCCCTATTGGCTAGAAAGACCGAAGTGGGTTTGGCACAGTGCATGACTGACAGTTGGTCTGTCTCACCACTGATCAAACAAACAGGCAAGCCAGAAGCATTTGTTTTATTTTTATTTTTAATCAAAGCCCGGGGAGCCACTGAGGAGGGGTTTAAGAGCTGCAGGTTGCCGACCCCTGCTCTAGAAGAGTACATTAACTTATACTGTCCTTGCTAGTGTAGTTTTTAATAAATAAATAAAACATTGCATTGTTTTGAACTGCATATACACAAAGTGCATTTCTATAGATATGAATAAACATATCAAGACATCCTTCAAGATGCACAGATTATATATCAAAGCATAGATTGCACTCCCCTCTACAAGACCACATTATTTTTTATTATCCTTGCTAGTGCAGTTGTAACAGTCAAGGTCCTAGACAGAAGCCCTTCTTACCAAAAGGGTCTAAGACACAAGCGTGGGGGAAAATATAAAGCAGATAGTGAAGTATAGGAAACTGCAAAGGTACAAGAGTGAGTCTGAGAATCATAGCTTACAAATAAGCAGGTGGTCAATGATCAGATAAATGGGTCAGTATAGGAAATCCAAGAATAGCGTAGAAAGAGTAGAAGTGAAGTTTAAAACCAGGAGTGATCTACCATGGTTTAGAATTATCACAAGATTATAAGCAAGACTTCAGATTGAACTTGAACGGGGTTTATATACACAGCCCAAAGGGGCGTGGTCTACAGACAACAGGTGCAGTTGATACTCACTAATTGAACACATGCAAATACATACAACAGTTTTGAAGAAATACAAAAAATAAATTAAAGAAATAAATAAAAATAAATACATTTTGAAAATGCTTCCACAAAATTTAATTATATCTCAAATTGTTGATTCTCCTGATTTAGGGGAAAAATATATATCCTTGTCAAGTGTGTAGTTTTGGAGAAAACAGCAAAACAAGTCTAATTTCTGCAGCCTAGATGCAGTAAGTGCATATTAAAAATATATATTAAATATATTTAAATGCTTCCAAAAGTTATATTATAGCAAATTATATTGTACCTCAAAATGTATATCTGATTCTCCTGAATCAATACATATATTTTTGAAATATGCTTGGTAAGTGTGCAGGTTTGGAGACAACAGCAAAGCAAGTCTCATTTCTGCAGCCTAGATGCAGAAATTGTATATTTAAAATATATATTACATATATTTAAATGCTTCTAAAAATTATATTATAGCAAATTATATTGTACCTCAAAATGTAGAACTGATTCTCCTGAATTAATACATATTTTTTATAATGTGCTTGGTAATTGTGTAGGTTTTTGAAAACAGCAAAAACAAGTGCCATTTTAAGAACCATGAGACAGAAACTGCTGAATATGTATTAAATATACTTTAAATACTTCCAAAAAATTATATTATAGCTCACACTCCTGATTCAGTGGAAAACAATAATATCCATGTGAAGTGTGTTGTTCTGAAGATAATAAATAAATAAGGTGACAGTTTCAGGCACATGGTGCAGAAACTGCTTACCTGAGTAAAATACAAAACAATACTTAAAATGCTTCACATTTTACATATAAATCAGTATATCTGATTGTCCTAATACAGGATCTATTTTTTATGTGCTTGTGAAGTGTGTAGTTTTGGAGAGGAAAAAAAGTAAATATACTGCAATGATGCACAATCTGCATTCCTGAGAATATATATTAAAAATACAAAAAATTGTATTAAAAAAAATAAATTAAAAAAATCATAGATCAAATTGTAGAGCTGACACTGCTGATTCAGGGAATATATATCCTAAAATTATATTATAGCTCACACTCCTGATATTCGTGTGAAGTGTGTAGTTTTGAAGATAATAAATAAATAAGGTGACAGTTTCAGACACATGGTGTAGAAACTACTTACCTGAGAAAAATCCAAAACAATACTTTAAATAATTCAAAATGCTCATCTTATATATAAACAGTGTATCTGATTCTCCTAATACAGCATATATTTTTGTATGCTTCGGAAGTGTACAGTTTTGGAGAAAAAGGCACAATAAAGTGTAATTTTAGAGATCATGGTGTAGAATGTGCTGACCTCAGGATATGCCTAAAAATCACTTTAAATGCTTCAAACTATTTTTCTAAACTTTTTTTTATCAGAACCTCTTAAACAGGTGAAAAAGCCATTTAATCCACACATAAACCAAGGGGGCCCTTTGGGACTTGCTTCACAGAACCAGTGGTGGAGCCTGGGCCAGGTTGTTTACCAGTCTGAGCAGTTTTCATTTCCCCCCATTGACTTCCTATGTTTTTGTTCAGAACTTTAAAAATCCTGTCATCTCGCTTCCATAGACTTAAATTAGGGGGACCAGGTGGCCAGCAGTCTGGAGGCCCCAGGAAAGACTAACAGGGGAGGGGGCTTAATAGCAGGGGCCAAGCCAAAAAGCAGCACCTCAAATAAGGTTGTTGTTCAACCTAGCGATGGACCGCATCATTACGAGCTTGGAAATGCATGGACAAGGAAATGCACCATTCAGGTCTCTAGAATGATCAGCCAGAGAACATTACTCTATTCACTGGACATTCTGAGCATGTTTACTGGCAACAGCGTGGTCTACAAGAACACGCGAGACAGAAAGGCTCTGCCAGTCGGAGGACCTGGCACCAAAGACCTGTGCCACTGCTGGATGAGCCTCAAGGCAGGTTCACTAAGCCAGTCAGAGGTCCTGGCATCTCAGACCTCTACCGCTGCCTGACAACCATAGAGAAGATGTGTGGTGATGGTACACGGGCCACCAAACACCTGGCGGAAGGGCACAAACTGCGAGCATTGTGATCAATCACGTCGGTCATTGATCACATTGTGAGGACCAGGGACAACAGCTATTGGGGATCTGCGGGACATTAATGACACATGCACAAGCCATTTCACTGAATGTATGATTGAATGTATGTATTTGCTTTATCTCAACAACTTATGCAATTATTTCTGAGATGGGCTCAACAATTATTAACCTTTGTTTCTCAATTCATTTTTTACCAATAAACCATCATTTGAAATTATTTCCATAGTTTCATTAGGATATTATTCCTATTTTCATTATTATTATTTCTCTAATATTTCCTTCCAACATTGCCATTGTCTTTATTTGTATTTTACCCATTAATGGACATTCATTGTCTCAATATATATATTTCAAATAAACCTTCATCTTTAATAATGGATTACATAATTCCATCCTTATTCTAAACTGACTGAATGTACACATCTTTGTATAAACATTATCATCTATAATTTCCCAAAAGTTAGAACCAAATTGGTACTGCTGTAAGGCCAGTTCTATCACCATATAGACTTGTTATGCTATAAACCTTTTTAACTAAAGCATATATGTATTATTCGTTCATTACAAAGCATGGGCTTTGTTACCACACACAATTTTAGAACTTAGCAAGTAGACTTTCATCAATTACATGAAGAACTTAAGGAGGTTCATGCAGTACATTATCCTCTACACCAGGGGTTTGGAACATCCGGCCTCCGGGCCGTATACGGCCCCTGAGGCTGTTTGCTCTGGCCCTAGAGTCCATTAAAAAAAAAAAAAATCTGTGACATATACTTAAAGGTAGGGTAGGCAATCTTTTCCAGAAACATTTTTTGTTATACGGGTTGAAAGTCTCTTCACATCCTGATAGCAATCAATAATTTAAGTGGTCTAAATGTAAAAAAATACATATACATCTTCTGTGGAAGGGACAGGACTAAAAAAGGATCGATCAATCATTGCATTCGGTCCGAATGTAATGATAGGATGTCCTTCCTGTCTGTCAATCTATATTTGCATACCGCCACGCGACTTGTTTGCGCAGACAATCACACGTCATCAGCGTGGCAATCCTTGACGCTGTGCAGAGCGAGAATGGAAGGCGAACCGCAGCTACTATTTTTAAAAACATAATAACCGTAAATAAGTTGTTTACATTCATTATTATTGTAAGGTCTAACCTGTGAGTGAGACATAAGGTAATCTGAAACTGTGGCGATGGATTCCAACAACACATCTCTCCTCCTGACACTGAGACTCTGCTCTGTGTGTGTGTGCGCATGTGTGATAGAGGGGGCGTGGCTTTGGAGACGCATCTGAAGCGAGGGCTGGCTCTATGCTTTCAAAACAAGCTTGCTAACTGCTGGCCTCTCAGGATTGCATACCCTAGCTTTAACAGTAGAAGCACCGAGCTTATGTAATAAACATCTCTACTGTGTTTTAACTGCAGTAACATGAAAATAAATAAGTTATAAACATATTTACGTGGAATATCCAAAATAGGGTTATTTTCACCGGTCATTAAAATACAGAATAACTCAAATATAACCCATAATCCTGCCTGGCTTTTACAATAGAGTCAGTCTGGAACTTAAGTGGCGATCTCTACCCGTCTTTCATGTGCTTGAAATGCATTGTTCAGCATCACAGGTGTCTTCTTACAAGTGTACTCAGATTGAGTGGATACAGTGATTACCCGCAAATAAACATGGATTGGAAACGGAGATTGAAGAGAGCGCGTTTTGAAAATGCCGTGTATATGAACATGACTGATTCAGGGGCATCAGAAATACTGGGAATGACAGATCATTCATGGGTTTGTGCCAGTGTTGTGAAAACATTGTGAGTGAAATGCCAGGTCCAAATGGCACCGAGTGCTTTTACTCTACTGAACAATACACGATCGCTACTGCACATAGTACAGAATGCAATCGCGCAGGCACATCGCATGCAAAATAATGATTCATGGACATTTATGGAGTGCCGTTTGTGCCAAAAGTGTTCCTCCGTCAATTTGGTAGTTCGTTCGGAAATTAATTCAGAAATTCATCAATTTGGCCATAAGGTAGTAATAGACAAATAGACAAACAGACCAACTTCCATGCAAACTTCCAGACAAACCAATGAACTTCCAGACAAACAGACAAACTTCCAGACAACCCAATGAACTTCCAGACGGCCCGATGAACTTCCAGACAAACTTCCAGACAACCCAATGAACTTCCAGACGGCCCGATATACTTCCAGACAAACTTCCAGACAAACCGATGAACTTCCAGATGAACAGACCAACTGTCAATCATGCTCTGTGCCAAACCCACTTCAGTCCTTCTAACCAATCGGAGCAGACGCGCCTATTTTAACCAATAATATTGCAGTTTACTAGAAAGGGTGTTTCTATCTCTCACATTGTTGTTGTTTTTTTTACTTGATTAGAAAATCTGCGCTATGAGTCCAAATCGTCCATCAGAAAACTGCCCGGCTGTGAAATTGCACTTGCGGTCTTTACTCAATGAGACAGAAGGACAAGCATCAATGGATTATATTTATTTCAAAATAGATTGCATCCTTGATCGCAGGGGCTGTGCCAGCCTCTTCTCAGTAGGGGGCTGAGGCTTGACATTATATTGGGGGGGCTTCCCTTGACACCTTGTTGGCACAGATATGCATTTATTTATTTATTTATTTATTTATTTATTTAACTGTACGCACTACATGTGTTCATACAGAAAGATTTTGGTTTTAAACTTTACCCATTGCAAATCATTGCATTATGAGCTAATTACTTTAAGTCGGATAATGTACTATATTTTTTTTAATATGTGCACACGAAAATAAATTAAACAATACATACTAAAGTCAAATAAACACACTAACAATAAACACCTTGCCCTAGCCAATCGAACACGTATATCTATGTAAATACAATTAAACATAAAAATACATACAATCTGACAGTCTGTTAAAATGCCAAAAGCATTGTCTCTTAACCAAACAAATTAACAATTAATACAAAAACACCAAGAACTTCAACCTTGGCATGTGTCATAGAGATTATGCAGTATTTCAAAGCCTTTTTAAGAAAAAATAAACATCACATTGGTCACTTATTTCGCCAGTATTTTAAAAATGTGTTATACTGTATGTAATATATTGTAATATATGTAATATAGTGATTAAACACTTATTTATAGGCAAAGCTGTGGTTAAGCCGTGCCTATTCTAACTATTAATCTTCTCATAAACAAGCCTATGTTAATGGTGATTTTAATTTCCATACGGTTACACAGAGATGCCATTAACGCCCGTTTTTTTAAATGAACTGCACCATTATTGGCTGAAGCTGTTTTGTGTGAGCCTAGAGTATTGGTTGAAATAGGCGCGTCTGCTCCGATTGGCTAGAAGGACTGAAGTGGGTTTGGCACAGAGCATGATTGACAGTTGGTCTGTTCATCTGGAAGTTCATCAGGTTGTCTGGAAGTTTGTCTGGAAGTTCATCGGGCCATCTGGAAGTTCATTTGGGTGTCTGGAAGTTCATCGGGCCGTCTGGAAGTTTGTCTGGAAGTTCATCAGGTTGTCTGGAAGTTTGTCTGTTCGTCTGGAAGTTCATCGGTTTGTTTGGAAGTTTGCATGGAAGTTGGTCTGTTTGTCTATTTGTCTATTACTACCGTATGGCCAAATTGATGAATTTCCGAAAAAAATTCTGAACAAACTACCAAATTGACGGACGAACACTTTTGGCACAAACGGCGCTCCATAGACATTATCAGCATAGGAGCATTTATTGTGATGCTATATATTCGTGGAGTAAAAGTGTTGACCTGGAGATGGCTGTCAAAATGCAGTGTGAGGTACGAGCTCACACAGGGAAAGTGCAGAAACGTGTCCTGTGTGGACTGTACGAGCTGATAGGTATGCAGGCTAAATATATAGTAAATAGTTTATTTAAATACACAGATTTTATTCACTGTAGCTTTGTATGTTGAAAACAAAGTTTACACAGTGTTGAACATGTTTAGTGTACCATTATGTTTTGATAAATGCAATATAAATGCAGTTATTATTGAACTATACAATATTGCTTTTGAACATTATTTCAATATTTACGTTTACACTTGTTTCATTATCTTATTGTATGCAGTTTTTGAGCTTTTTGCTTATTGTAGGCTATATAGTTGTTTATGTTTTGATTGCAGTGTGTGCGCTTAGAAAAAAGTGATTTGTTCTTGCATTAGAATGAAAGTTTAATCTGTATTAATGTTTTGATGTACAGTGAGGGAAAAAAGTATTTGATCCCCTGCTGATTTTGTACGTTTGCCCACTGACAAAGAAATGATCAGTCTATAATTGTAATGGTAGGTGTATTTTAACAGTGAGAGACAGAATAACAACAAAAAAATCCAGAAAAACGCATTTCAAAAAAGTTATAAATTGATTTGAATGTTAATGAGGGAAATAAGTATTTGATCCCCTATCAATCAGCAAGATTTCTGGCTCCCAGGTGTCTTTTATACAGGTAACGAGCTGAGATTAGGAGCACTCTCTTAAAGGGAGTGCTCCTAATCTCAGCTCGTTACCTGTATAAAAGACACTTGTCCACAGAAGCAATCAATCAATCAGATTCCAAACTCTCCACTACTGCCAAGACCAAAGAGCTGTCCAAGGATGTCAGGGACAAGATTGTAGACCTACACTAGGCTGAAATGGGCTACAAGACCATCGCCAAGCAGCTTGGTGAGAAGGTGACAGCAGTTGGTGCGATTATTCGCAAATGGAAGAAACACAAAATGACTAAATCTCCCTCGGTCTTGGGGCTCCATGCAAGATCTCACCTCGTGGAGTTTCAATGATCATGAGAAAGGTGAGGAATCAGCCCAGAACTACACGGGAGGATCTTCTTAATGATCTCAAGGCAGCTGGGACCATAGTCACCAAGAAAACAATTGGTAACACAATAACGCCGCGAAGGACTGAAATCCTGCAGCACCCGCAAGGTCCCCCTGCTCAAGAAAGCACATGTACAGGCCCGTCTGAAGTTTGACAATGAACATCTGAATGATTCAGAGGAGAACTGGGTGAAAGTGTTGTGGTCAGATGAGACCAAAATTGAGCTCTTTGGCATCAGCTCAACTCGCCGTGTTTGGAGGAGGAGGAATGACCACAAGAACACCATCCCCACCGTCAAACATGGAGGTGGAAACATTATGCTTTGGGGGTGTTTTTCTGCTCAGGGGACAGGACAACTGCACCGCATCAAAGGGATGATGGATGGGGCCATGTACCATCAAATCTTCGGTGAGAACCTCCTTCCCTCAGCCAGGGCATTGAAAATGGGTCGTGGATGGGTATTCCAGCATGACAATGACCCAAAACACACAGCCAAGGCAACAAAGGAGTGGCTCAAGAAGAAGCACATTAAGGTCCTGGAGTGGCCTAGCCAGTCTCCAGACCTTAATCCCATAGAAAATCTGTGGAGGGAGCTGAAGGTTCGAGTTGCCAAACATTAGCCTCGAAACCTTAATGACTTGGAGAGGATCTGCAAAGAGGAGGGGGACAAAATCCCTCCTGATCCCTCCTGCAAACCTGGTGGCCAACTACAAGAAACGTCTGACCTCTGTGATTGCCAACAAGGGTTTTGCCACCAAGTACTAAGTCGAAGGGGTCAAATACTTATTTCCCTCATTAACATGCAAATCAATGTATAACTTTTTTGAAATGCGTTTTTCTGAATTTTTTTGTTGTTATTCTGTCTCTCCCTGTTAAAATACACCTACCATTAAAATTATAGACTCATAATTTCTTTGTCAGTGGGCAAACGTACAAAATCAGCAGAGGATCAAATACTTTTTCCCTCACCGTATGAGGAGGCATTTAGAAGAGGTAGACTGGAGCACACTGAATACAGATTCAGTTGAAAATGGGTGGTTATATTTTAAGAATATACTACTTGAGGCTTAGGAGAAATTTGTACCAAAACGTAGAAAATTGAGGACCAGAAAACATTGGCCAAAATGGTTTAATAGAAGTATGCAAAAAAATATCAAGAGAAAGTGTTAAGGTACAATGCTTCAGTTGAAGCAACCCTTCGGGTCCCAGTGAATCAGGCACCCCAGTGAGTGCTTCCAGTAACAGATGAGGCTTTTCAACAGGAGACAGGCCCGGGAAGTAAAGTCACTGACACAATGTCTGTTCGTTTATCTTCGTTTATTGAAAGTTTCACACAGCCTTTTATACATCTACAAGCAATATTTCAAAGGAGGTTTGGGGTCGTCCCAAACCTGTATGATATTTTCTTGGCATATGTCCCGGGGCAGTTCCGAGACACGGGAAGCAATAATTGATAAGGTATTCTTTCTAATTGGGGAAACAATATTTCATCCAGACATGGAAGCACTGGTACCAAGGACACAACATACACTATACTGATAAGAACATGTATTATAGTTTTGGTTTGTTAACTAAAGAATGTCCACGGCAGTAGAAATTATCTCTATCTGCCACACAGATAAGTCTGTGCTGAGAAATCTTAATAAAACAAGGAAACCCTTATAAGAGCAAGTTTTAACTAGTATCTTACTGGAAAGCAATTTTACCCCAACAGAAAGAAAATGTTGTATAACACATACAAAAGGGATGGAGATTAAACAAAATACATAGAATATGAGCTGTTGAGCTTCAAAGAGACCCTAAGAAAGGGATCAGGAAAGCAAAGAAGGAAATAGAAAGAAACATAGCTCTTGGAGCTAAAACTAATGCAAAGAGTTTCTTTCAATACCACAACAGCAAGAGGTCAATAAAGGAGGAAGTGAAACAGATACAGGGCAAAAATTGAAGTATCTTGGAAAACTAACAAGATGTGGCAAATGTTCTAAATTAGTATTTCACAGAGGTTTTTACAAAAGAAAAAACAGATAACATGCCACAGGTTAACAATCAGTGCAGTCAAATCCTAAGAGAGATCAGGATAAATGAGGAGGAGGTACTAAAGGGACTAGCAGAATTAAAAACAAACATCACCTGGACCAGATGGCATATTTCCAACAGTACTTAAAGAAATTAGGGAAATTATTTATACGCCGCTAACTCAAATATTCCACATGTCACTTAGAACAGGGGATGTGCCAACTGACTGGAAGACGGCAAATGTCATACCAATCCACAAGAAAGGGGTCAAAACTGAGACAGGAAATTACAGACCAATCAGTCTCACCTGCATCACCTGTAAAATGTTGGAAAAAATGATTAGACGAAAAATAGAGGAGCATCTTAATGAAAACCATATTCTTGGAGATAGTCAACATGGGTTTAGAAAAAGCAGATCATGTCTTACTAATTTATTTGAATTTTTTGAACATGCAACTGCAGCTGTAGATCAGGTGAAAGCATATGATATGATATACTTAGATTTTCAAAAAGCTTTTTATAAGGTTCCATACTAAAGACTGATCCTCAAATTGGAAGCTGTAGGCATTCAGGGTAATGTAAATAGATGGACTATGAACTGGTTGATGTATAGGAAACAGAGGGTGTTGATTAGAGGACTTGATAGTGGAGTTCCACAGGGATCAATACTAGGGCCTATGCTTTTTCTAATCTATATTAATGATCTGGATTCTGGGATAGTTAGCAAACTTGTCAAATTTGCCGATGATACTAAAATAGGTGGCTCAGCAGATACAATCTCAGCAGCACAGGCTATTCAAAGGGACTTAGATAATATTCAGTTGTGGGCCGACACCTGGCAGATGAAATTCAATGTGGACAAGTGCAAGGTAATTCATGCAGGTAACAAAAATGTCCACTATAATTACACTATGGGTAATGCATGAGAAAGACCTAGGAGTCTATGTGGACTTTCTCCATCCAAACAATGTGGGGAAGCAATAAAAAAGGCAAACAGAATGCTAGCGTATATTGTCAAAAGTATAGAATTGAGAACAAGGGCAGTAATGACAAGAAAATGCGCTAGTTAGACCTCATCTGGAATACTGTGTACAGTTCTGGGCTCCACACTTCAAGAAAGATATCGCTGCTCTAGAGGCAATTCAGAGGAGAGCAACCAGACATATTCCAGGTCTGAAGGGAATGTCCTACTCGGAGATACTGAGGGACCTGAACCTTTTCACCCTGGAACAGAGGAGACTACGTGGGGACTTGATCCAAGTCTTCAAAATCATGAAAGGCATCGACCACATCAAACCAGAGGAGCTTTTCCAGATCAGCAGGGACACATGCACCCGGGGACACAAATGGAAATTGGGCTTCAAGGCGTTCAAGACGGAAAACAGGTGACACTTCTTCACACAGAGAGGCGTCCAAATCTGGAACAAACTCCCCAGCGATGTGATAGAAGCTGAAAATTTGGGAACATTTAAAAATAGACTGGACAGGATGCTTGGATCACTCAATTATTAATGGACACCAAACGAGCATGATGGGTTGAATGGCCTCCTCTCCTTTGTAAACTTTCTTATGTTCTTAACCATTTTGTGCACCAGATATCACAAAATACTGAAGGTACTGATTAACATTTAGGGAATGTGAGGAAAGAATAACAAATTAAATGTCTATGGAATGGAACAACAACATCTCTCAGGAGCTGCATTATGTCCCAACATTGCTGCATTTACACTGTCTTGTGTTCTACACGGGTTTTTGATGGATCATGTAAAGATATAAGGGTGTATGACTCACTGGCCCTGTACAAAACAATTATGAAAAGTGACATGGAGTTACTTTCATTTGCATTTTATAAACTGAGTTAATACGTAATTTATATTGTTGTGGTTGATCACTGACAGTAAATTCACTAGTAACTGAAACTCAACATTTACATTACATGACAACTTTGTATGTACACTATTTCAGTGGTTTTATGATTAGAATGGCATACCTTCATCTCTGAAAACATGCAGCAGTCTCCTAGCATTGTTTTTTTAATAAGATGAATAATTGGTTGGCAGATTTACCATAATTTATCCAGCCAAAAAAGACAAGTTGAATTTGTAATGCAACAGAAACATAAAGCTGCCGTAAGTGTGCTATGTTTACAGTTTGAAGTCTTTTGAGAAATAGAGACTAAACATGCAATACATATTTTTAACAGGTTTCAGTGCTCTAAGAATTCCTAAAATGTAAAAATGTTTCATTTCCAGCAAATATGGGACCTGATGGAATAGACACAGAAATACCCAGCACAGTGGCAGCAAATTGACAGGAACAACTGTGGGGTGTTTGGTATGACGGTAAGAAACAGCATTTTAAGAAATGTTATTCAACAAACCAAAACAGAAGTGCAAATTAAATTATGTTAAACACCATACCGTTATTGATTTAATACTTTGATCAAATATTAATGATAATAATTATCTATATATTTCTTTTTTAACAAATAAACACTAACTACCCAAATACAGGGTTTTAGCTCAAAGTTCAGGTGCCAAAAGACTTTTGCACAGTACTATAAGATATTTAGTTGTAAGCACATGTCCAATTCATGTACACTTGTACATTATGTAACAAAGTAATGCTACATGTTAATGTTCTTAATGATCATCGGTTAAGCACTGTAGATCGCAGTGATTGAACTGCAGTTTTTGCAAGTTCAGGAGAAGGGTTTGGGCCACAACCAACTACAGCACCTTTGCCACAGAGATGGGCGGCAGATGTGAAAGTATATCCTTGTTGATTCTTTAATTACAGAACATTTAAGCCCATATTCACAAAATTTCTAAAAATAAGAATGTTGATGCTTTATATGGGTAGCCATCATACTCTGAAAGATTTTGTTGATATGAGCATATGATATGAGGTAGAAAAAAGAACAGTGTATGGCCAGCAACATCCATATATGCGTGTTCCAGGAAAGCTCATCAGAGCAACAGTATGTTATTAATTATGTCACAGACAAAAGAAAAAAACTGCTAATACACAAATATAAGTGACAGTTAAATAGTCTAAAATTGTCTAAAGAACTGTAATTAAACAGTGCAATATGTATAATATTATCTTATGATGTTCCTAAAAAAGATAAACAAATTCATAATATGCTAATAATATAAAAGTTACACATTAACAGTGTCTTAACCATCAAATTGTATTGTATAATATTGTATGTACTGATGTTATTTCAGATTGCTGTATCCTGATGTCACCACACACCAGTAGATGGAGTGTGACAGCTGCAATGGGTGGCTGCACTTGCCAGTGTAGAGACCGCTGAACTCCAGCACTCATTAGTATTTCATTGTGGCTGCCAGAACCCACAACTATGGATCTTTGACGGGTAGCTACTACTAATATTGCTATTTCTTTGTTATCACTAAAAACTAAATGTTATAGTTGTTGTGGTATAAAGCTGACCAATGCAATCTAGCATGGATGAGACTGAAATGTTGTTCTTTCAGTAAACGTCTATTGACATTGAACTATTCGACTATAGTTTACATGTATTAAGAAAAGGTTTAGCAGCCTAAACGCTAATAGCAAGTGATTCACTTTGGCTGGAAAAAATATCTTTAAAGGCAATTTTCTGGCTGTACAAGGTGTAGATTGTATAAGTACATGAATATTTGGGTAAAAATGTATGCTTTTTGTTTTGTTATCCACAGACTCCATCAAATAATTACAGACAAAGGAGTTCAGGGCCTTGTCACAGAGGAAGATGTAAAGGTATGCTTTTTTTGTTCGTGTCTGTGTGTGTTCACATATGTTAAATAACATTTTCCAACAGGAACTGACAGGTAAAATCTGATGTAAGTGTTGGATCAGGGCATCTGCCAAGAAATAAGAATAATAAGAATAATAATAATAAAAAATTACAAAATCCCCAAGGACGTTCCTTTGGAAGAACCCTGGCACGTCCCTGCAGCTCAAGAGGCTGACACAGATTCGTAGTTTCCAGATTTCTGGGGAAACCTGTAGGTTATTATTTTACTGTAATTCATATATTTTTGTTGTTTAATTAGTCTTAAAGTATTATGAAGCTTGTTATGTTTATGTTTTTTATGTTTAATTGATGACTATGTGTAATTACAGGGTGACGACTTCATGTCATGATTCCTGAGGTAAATGTTCTATTCATCACCATGGTAATCAACAACACCTAATGCAATAATGGGACGACAGCTCAATTTCTTATCTCAAACTTTTATTTTGGTAGTTTTCATTGAAATGTTCTTGTTTTAGGTCATGATAAAAATCCTGAAGAACCACCAAGGGATGTGCTGTTACATGGTGGAGGTCTTTATTGAAAGCAGGGAAGTTATTTTGGGGAACATTTATGTGTTTACTTTGTTTTTCTATTTATTGGTATTTGTTACAATGCTGTTATTGTTTTGGTGGGGTTTTGTATTTTTATTTAAAAATAAATAGTTTATCTTGCAATAGAATATAGTAACAAAGTTTAAGGTTTCAAGAGATATTGTCACGAAGTGAAATTGCCTATACTCCATTTTCACCCACCTTTTATTTTTATTGTACTTTACTATTATACTATATATATATATATATATATATATATAAACACAATCATACGTAACAAATCTTAAGACTTCAGTGTCATTTTTGCCTAAAACAAAACCTAAAAACACTTCCCTGAATCATAGAAAACATAGTCATTGGACCCCTGTCATAATTTGATTGATGATCGCTTCATAGTGAACTCCATTATTATTATTCAAAATATGCTCTCCGCAAGACATCCATGTCGCTTCAATGTTCATCCAGCTAGAGCTGGATGCTGACGTACAGGCCACTTTCCTGTCCGTCCAGACCATGCCCTCCACCCAGCTCACATCTAGCACAACAACAACGTCCTGCTCAACATCCACTCGAGGGCTCCCCCTACTGAAGACATCCAGGGCAACATCCCGATCAACATCCCGCTCAACATCCCTCATCGCCCGTCTGTCCTGCTAAACATCCACTCCAGGGCTCCCCCTAGTGACGACGTCCAGATGATCGTAATGGATGTCCATGTCGCGCTGAGGGATCTAGCCCCTACTGGCTTTGGGGAATGAACAGGCTAAATGGAGGAAAAATGTATTTGTATTGCTGAAAGGGATCCACAGGGCAAGGGTTATAGCTCTTCAGGCCTTACTTATTTTATTTGGAAAACTCAAGTGGAAGATGCCCAAGGATGAAACCTCTCCACAGCACATACTTGGGATTTGGGTGAGACCAACCTTTTCTTTCCACCATTATGAAAGAGCAGCTGCGTTGACTGTACATATACATATATTTTTTTCTATGGCCATAGGGATTTTGGGATTTAGTGACTCTTTTTGTGAAAGTATTTTGTTTTGTTTTTCCTTTTCCTTTTTGTGGATTATAAAGACTGTTTTTGATAAAGAAGGCCAACTGAATATTGTTTAATTCCTACTGATTGGGTGCCCAATAAATGGTAGTTTCCTGTTCGGTTCAGTAAAGGCTGTGTTGGATTTGTTTTGGGCCAGCCTGTGCAAGGGCTTGTTTCAGGAAGGACAACTTTCATGTCTGTTGATTTCTTCTCCTTTCTCTCATTTACTCTCTGAATCTTTCTCTTCTATTTTTCTGTGGTGGGGGTAATCATTCTGAATCTTGTCCTTTGCTGCTTTCTGTTATCTCTTCTGGTTCTTATGGGTGTTAGGGATCTATGCTATAGTTAGTTGTGTTACCTCCTAATGAAATTATATTAGTTTTTTTGGAATACATCTCCCTGTTTCTTGTCTTCTGGTGTCTAGTAGATGAACCATATTTTGCTATAGCTCAGTCTTTTCCTCAACAGTTAGGAGGATTCTTATAATGCATCCACCACTCAAAGAAGAATTCGAACCTCAGGACAGTCATGCACACAGTGACAACTGAGGCAAAAGAGCAGGACGTCATCTTTTTGATCGCGAACCGAGACATTGAAGTGCATGAAGAGATTCTCTTTCACTGTGGAGTGAACCGCAGGTCCTTTGGGGCAGAGCCTGCTGATGCAGAGTGGCTGGACTAATAGATGGACCCTCATACTTACCGGACTCTTTCTCCCTGTGTAGAGTACAACACCTATGTGTGATGCGAGTTTAAATGTCTTGTGGTTTTATACAAATGTCTACCAAGTATCTGACTGATTAAAAATCATAAATAGTGTAATTCTTCACATTTGTCTGCTAAAACTCTGTAAAATCCCTTCCAGCTATACCATAATCGTATATAATATCTAAACTCTGGCATTAGCCAGTCATGATTGTATTATTTTGATTTGACATCTTGAATTGAACCTGCTTGTTTCATTTTTTTGTTTTCATTTGCACTTATCTTAATACTTCTTGTATATTGCACTTTTTATTTGCACTCTTTATCTGCCCTGCAAAGCCATACTTAACATAAGAAAAATATGTATGATGTGATTTCAAATGTCTTATGATTTTATAATAATGTATAATGAAAATATCTGCCCTGCACAGCCATGTTTAACATAAAAAATATATGTATGTGATGTGATTTAAAATGTGCTGTGATTTTACACAAATGTATACCAATTCTTCACATTGTCCTTCTCAAACTCTTGCTAATCCCTTCCAGCTATACCACAATCGTGTATAATATCTAAACTCTAGCATGAACCAGTCTTGATAGTATTATTTGGATAGACATACTGTTTAGACTGATACTGTTTTCATTTGCACTTATCTGCATGAACTGTTGAACACTTGTGTGTTGCATAGTTTATTTGCACTGTATACATGTGTGTAAAGCTCTGTATCAAGCTGCTTTTTAATGTTTTTGTAAGGCCTACATGCTCTGCAATGTGCAGAGCTGTAATTGGCCTTGTAAGGCATAACTGCTGTGCACTGTACTGCTTTATAATTTTAATTGTAGGTTGCTTTCAAACCTAAGACATACTTTAAACTGTTTACAAAGAAATATGCATGAACTATATGGAATTGCACTGTAATGACTGTAATGATACTGTTGGAGATGCTACAAAGGATCAACTCTAAAGTGTACTAGAGCAGACCTTATCACAATGTGGTGGATCTTCCAGGATATACTTCCATTTAAGTGGATAAAGCTACCAAAAACCTTGAAACACTGAATTCAAAATTTCGTGAAAATTAGTGAAGTTGTCTCACTTCTGATGCACTACTCTGATTTTCACGATTTTGGGAAACCGCAAACCCTAACCCCTTACTCTACTCAACCCCACAATGCCAGTTTAGCTGTGTCCCATTTCAGTCGCATTTTAACCACTCTTCAGGGCTTGGAATGCACCCATGCAAGGCAAATCAAATGGTCAAAAAGGTTCAAAAACCACCAGGGGGCAGTAGAGGATCATCCTATTGGTGGGGCCCCATGCTTGGTTTGGGTCCCCCAAAAATGGGAAAAGGCCTCAATTGCACTCTCTAGTGGTAACTACAGGCCTCCAGTTATGTATATGGTCAGATTTATAATGTATTGTGTGCCTGTAAAAAAAAAGCATATGCTATTTGCCAGATCAATCAAGTAGCCCACCAGGAAAGCTCTGTCTCCCCAGAGAGGAGTACCACCAAGCTCTATTTCTCCTCATCTTCCAAGGGGATTGAAAACGGGGAACTTGGAAAGTATAGGGCGGCACAGGAGGAGACATTGGAGGGGGGTTGGGGGAGAGATGGAAAGTTATTTGTATAAACTTTATGGTTTATTTATTTATTAAAGTCTAAAGTCTTTTTCTCTCTTGTGGGTGAGTGGGCGGGGCATATGGTGTTGGTGGCAGCTGACAGGGGCAAAGTTCCTTATAATTTTTAAAAATGTATTTTAACATTTATTTTACAAATACTGTTCTCATTCAAAGAAAGAAAATAGTTTTCTGCTCCAGTACATTCCATCATATTACTTTTATGAAAATAGAGTAAGGTATTGAGCCCAGGACAAAACAAAGTAAAACTGAAAAAAAAAAGAAAAATTGTGAAAATTAAAGTCAAATCACTCTTGACATATTACTCTGATTTTCAGGATTTTTTAAAACATAAATTTAACCCTAAATCTGCATTTACTGTACTGAATCCCACAATACTATCATTGTAGGTGTGCCAGTACATTTTCATCACTTATTTCCACTGAGTCTGAATCTCAGCTATGTGGTCCAAATAAAACTGAATGGGAGACCAACAGGAAATGCCCAGAATGTTTAAAATGCATGCCATGGTGTGAGATCGCACTCTAGTTTTAAAGTTAAATATGTCCCATAAAAAAATTAAAAAAGAGAACGAGATAAATTCAGCTCTAGTTAACAAGAACTACATCATTATCACAAGGAGAATAGGTACATGGATAGGAACATTGATATGATATCTTGAGAAAAAAAGATTTTAGAAAAGTATTTTGAAACAGAGAAAACTAAATTTAAATCTAATAAAAATCAGAAAGAGATAAATGCATTTGTAGTTAAATAATCTACATCTTAGGAGAATAGATGCATGGATAGGAACAGTGAAATAACATTGTGTACCAATCCTTTTGTTAAACATAAGTAAGTTGTAGAAGAGAAGAATTGTATATTAAAAGGTAATAAATATATCAAAAAATACCTACATTGATTTTTTTTCAATTGTTTGTACCATCTACAATTGAATAATTGGTGAATATCAGTAAACAAGAGCCTGCTGTATCTGTTTCAGTTCTCTCGAATGATCAAACCCCCCAGTCTTTATAATTAAATGTAAATAAAATACAAAACACACAAAATAAGCATAAGGGAAGCAACACTTTGTGTGGAGGAAAATATAAATCATTTTGTGATTCTGTGCTTTGTGTGCTGTTACCCTGGAGGTTTCTGGTAAGTAACTATTAATTTGCCTGCATTCTTTTCAGATGAATTATGAGAACCTGTTCTTTTCACTTCTCATTTACTCCCTTTTAGTTTATCAGCAACTTACATTCTCTACTTGTTTCTTATTAAGGTTTAATTGTTTCAAACCTATCTTTGTTATCGGCAAATTACCTTCCAAATGTAGCTGGCAATTCAGAGGATAATAATTATTACTCATGAGTAATAATTGTAATAATATTGATGAGATGGGTAGGGTAGGCTTATTTTAGAATGCCAATGCAATTACTATCACAGTTATTTAGATGACCAGTCAGACACTGCTTGTAAAATGTCAAACCCCTTGAAGGTATGTCTGAAAATAGGAATAAAAGCTTTGTACTTCCTTGAACTCTTTGGAAAAACAGCATTATACTTGTTGAATACTTTCTGTTCCTGTGTTCTGCAGTTTTTTCCCGTGCACGTAATAAAATCTGATTAGAACTTCAGACTCCAAATCTAAATTCCAGCACATTTGTCACACCCAGCCCTTGACACTTACTTTGTTTATTTTAAATGCATGGTTAGGGAGAGACTATTATCAATGGAGGTAGTTTTGTCTTTGTTTTGGAAGTTGAAGAGATTTTTGGAACTTGTTGCTGAGGGGATGGCAGTTCCATCTTTGTTTACCTGCATGGAAATTGTGTGCGTGGGTGCATGTCATTTCTTTATGTGGCCCAGCAGTCCCAGGGAAAACACACCACACTTGTTCTGGGTGGGGCAGGTATATTTTGGTAATTATTTAATCTCAAAGGTTAATTTGTATATTAATCACTTAAATGTAGTCTATAGTAACATGTATTTGGTATCTGTTTAAGTTTCATTGTTATTGTTAATATTGATATATATGATAATGCTAGTGAACAGCTATAATGCTCTCAGAAGATGGGGATCGGTGATGAGAGTTGGAGGTAGTTACAGACCTCTTGTACTACGACTAGTGTTGGCTTGTTGCAGGGTGTTCCCCCCATTCTGATATATATTGAGTTTGGTGGGGTGTATTTTTGTGTTTTGTTTGTTGTTTTTGGTTTTCAATAATTGTTTTGTTCTTTTTGCAATAACATCTTGCATCAGTGCCTCACTGCCTGATATGTGCCACATAGCACTTCTCTACACACACTCCCGAATCTGGAGCGGTGGAGACGGGCGCCGCAAGGTGTCCAGTGAGGCGACCAATCCAGGAGAAGCTGGCGGGAGCCCTGGGGAGAGTTCTCTTTTCTCTGTGAAGGGCAGGGCGCCCTAGAATGGGTTCGCACCGAGAGAGGGGCCTGCGCCTTGGAAAGCGTCACAGTTCCGGCGGCGTCCAGTGAGCTCTCGCTGGCCCTTGAAAATCCGGGGGAGAGGGTGTAAATCTCGCGCCGGGCCGTACCCATATCCGCAGCAGGTCTCCAAGGTGAACAGTGAGAAACCCTGAATAATGTTTTACATAAACTGTATAATGTTTTATATTAATAATAATATCCAGACTGAGCAAATTAGATTTATCGAGCTATCGATAGGCAGTTGTTCAGGGCATATCTTCTAGACATTCTCCTCTCCACTTTGACTTCTGTTTATTATGATAAGAGGAACACCCAAACAGATAAATAGCCCACAGTTACCAGTTTGCTTAGTGTTTGTTTGTGGGTTCCTGTTCTTATCTCAAGGCTGAAGATGTTACATTATAGTGATTGATTACCTCATTGTCCAGTGCAGAACCTGTCTCAGAAATAACTGGAAAAGTCGTTGATAATGTAAATTGAACTTCAATCAAGCCGGCTTGGAAACACCACGTCAGGAATTCCTTCAGTGAGAACTTAATGTTTACAAACATGAGTGCAGCTTTATAGGAAAATGTCATAGAATGTTGTGGCCGTTCATCCAATCAGAAGCTTCAAAAGATGCAAGCTCTGCAAAGTTTGTAGGCTGCCCTTCCCAAGGGAAGAGGCCATCATGGAGGCAGATGTCAGGTCGTGTTACAGCATACAACTGTACAATCTTGTGGTTTTCTTAACAATGAGGTAACATCTTTAGCTTTGAGAGGAGAAACAGGAAATCCACAAACGGACAAACCCATGGGCGATACATTCAGACAAACCCATGGACGATACATTCGTGGGCCATTTCTCTTATCATACAAAAACAGAAACTTTGCTTGGCTTTTTACTAATAAATCCAATTTGTTAAGTCTGCACAAATGTAAT